>NW_027045278.1:0-134000 GCF_963576615.1 Watersipora subatra
AACCGAACATGCTAGAAATGCTCCAATTGAGCTAATTAGCTTACTGTGAGAATATTACAAACGTCTGACAAAACTGAAAAATGTAAATTTCCAATTTCAACCAAACAAGCTAGAAATGCTCCAATTGAGCTAATTAGCTTATTGTGAGAATATTACAAACGTCTGACAAAAGTGAAAAATGTAAATTTCCAATTTCAACCAAACATGCTAGAAATGCTCCAATTGAGCTACTTAGCTTATTGTGAGAATATTACAAACGTCTGACAAAAGTGAAAAATGTAAATTTCCAATTTCAACCAAACATGCTAGAAATGCTCCAATTGAGCTAATTAGCTTATTGTGAGAATATTGCAATTGTCTGACAAAAGTGAAAAATGTAAATTTCCAATTTCAACCAAACATGCTAGAAATGCTCCAATTGAGCTAATTAGCTTATTGTGAGAATATTACAAACGGCTGACAAAACTGAAAAATGTAAATTTCCAATTTCAACCAAACATGCTAGAAATGCTCCATTTGAGCTAATTAGCTTTTTGTGAGAATATTGCAAACGTCTGACAAAACTGATAAATGTAAATTTCCAATTTCAACCAAACATGCTAGAAATGCTCCAATTGAGCTAATTAGCTTATTGTGAGAATATTACAAACGTCTGACAAAACTGAAAAACGTAAATTTCCAATTTCAACCAAACATGCTAGAAATGCTCCAATTGAGCTAATTAGCTTATTGTGAGAATATTACAAACGTATGACAAAAGTGAAAAATGTAAAGATTCAATTTCAACCAAACATGCTAGAAATGCTCCAATTGAGCTAATTAGCTTATTGTGAGAATATTACAAACGTCTGACAAAACTGAAAAATGTAAATTTCCAATTTCAACCAAACATGCTAGAAATGCTCAAATTTCGCAAATAAGCCTACTGTAAGAATTTTACAAACGTCTGACAAAGCTGAAAAATGTAAATTTCCAATTTCAACCAAACATGCTAGAAATGCTCCAATTGAGCTAATTAGCTTATTGTGAGAATATTGCAATTGTCTGACAAAAGTGAAAAATGCAAATTTCCAATTTCAACTAAACATGCTAGAAATGCTCCAATTTAGCTAATTAGCTTATTTTGAGAATATTACAAACGTCTGACAAAACTGAAAAATGTAAATTTCCAATTTCAACCAAACATGCTAGAAATGCTCCAAATGCGAGAATAAGCTTACTGTAAGAAGTGTACAAACGTCTGACAAAACTGAAAAATGTAAATTTCCAATTTCAACCAAACATGCTAGAAATGCTCCAATTGAGCTAATAAGCTTATTGTGAGAATATTACAAACGTCTGACAAAACTGAAAAATGTAAATTTCCAATTCCAACCAAACATGCTAGAAATGCTCCAATTGAGCTAATTAGCTTATTGTGAGAATATTGCAATTGTCTGACAAAAGCGAAAAATGTAAATTTCCAATTTCAACCAAACATGCTAGAAATGCTCCAATTGAGCTAATTAGCTTATTGTGAGAATATTACAAACGTCTGACAAAAGTGAAAAATGTAAATTTCCAATTTCAACCAAACATGCTAGAAATGCTCAAATTGCGCATATAAACCTACTGTAAGAATTTTACAAACGTCTGACAAAACTGAAAAATTTGAATTTCCAATTTCAACCAAACATGCTAGAAATGCTCCAATTGAGCTAATTAGTTTATTGTGAGAATATTACAAACGTCTGACAAAACTGAAAAATGTAATTTTCCAATTTCAACCAAACATGCTAGAAATGCTCCAATTGAGCTACTTAGCTTATTGTGAGAATATTACAAACGTCTGACAAAAGTGAAAAATGTAAATTTCCAATTTCAACCAAACATGCTAGAAATGCTCCAATTGAGCTAATTAGCTTACTGTGAGAATATTGCAATTGTCTGACAAAAGTGAAAAATGTAAATTTCCAATTTCAACCAAACATGCTAGAAATGCTACAATTGAGCTAATTAGCTTATTGTGAGAATATTACAAACGTCTGACAAAACTGAAAAATGTAAATTTCCAATTTCAACCAAACATGCTAGAAATGCTCCAATTGAGCTAATTAGCTTATTGTGAGAATATTGCAATTGTCTGACAAAAGTGAAAAATGTAAATTTCCAATTTCAACCAAACATGCTAGAAATGCTCCAATTGAGCTAATTAGCTTATTGTGAGAATATTACAAACGGCTGACAAAACTGAAAAATGTAAATTTCCAATTTCAACCAAACATGCTAGAAATGCTCCATTTGAGCTAATTAGCTTTTTGTGAGAATATTACAAACGTCTGACAAAACTGATAAATGTAAATTTCCAATTTCAACCAAACATGCTAGAAATGCTCCAATTGAGCTAATTAGCTTATTGTGAGAATATTACAAACGTCTGACAAAACTGAAAAATGTAAATTTCCAATTTCAACCAAACATGCTAGAAATGCTCCAATTGAGCTAATTAGCTTATTGTGAGAATATTACAAACGTATGACAAAAGTGAAAAATGTAAATTTCCAACTTCAACTAAACATGCTAGAAATGCTCCAATTGAGCTAATTAGCTTATTGTGAGAATATTGCAATTGTTTGACAAAAGTGAAAAATGTAAATTTCCAATTTCAACCAAACATGCTAGAAATGCTCCAATTGAGCTAATTAGCTTATTGTGAGAATATTGCAATTGTCTGACAAAAGTGAAAAATGTAAAGATTCAATTTCAACCAAACATGCTAGAAATGCTCCAATTGAGCTAATTAGCTTATTGTGAGAATATTACAAACGTCTGACAAAACTGAAAAATGTAAAATTCCAATTTCAACCAAACATGCTAGAAATGTTCCAATTGAGCTAATTAGCTTATTGTGAGAATATTACAAACGTCTGACAAAAGTGAAAAATATAATTTTCCAATTTCAACCAAACATGCTAGAAATGCTCCAATTGAGCTAATTAGGTTATTGTGAGAATATTACAAACGTCCGACAAAAGTGAAAAATGTAAATTTCCAATTTCAACCAAACATGCTAGAAATGTTCCAATTGAGCTAATCAGCTTATTGTGAGAATATTACAAACGTCTGACAAAACTGAAAAATGTAAAATTCCAATTTCAACCAAACATGCTAGAAATGCTCCAATTGAGCCAATTAGCTTATTGTGGGAATATTACAAACGTCTGACAAAACTGAAAAATAGAGATTTCTAATTTCAACCGAACATGCTAGAAATGCTCCAATTGAGCTAATTAGCTTATTGTGAGAATATTACAAACGTCTGACAAAACTGAAAAATGTAAATTTCCAATTTCAACCAAACAAGCTAGAAATGCTCCAATTGAGCTAATTAGCTTATTGTGAGAATATTACAAACGTCTGACAAAAGTGAAAAATGTAAATTTCCAATTTCAACCAAACATGCTAGAAATGCTCCAATTGAGCTAATTAGCTTATTGTGAGAATATTACAAACGTCTGACAAAACTGAAAAATGTAATTTTCCAATTTCAACCAAACATGCTAGAAATGCTCCAATTGAGCTACTTAGCTTATTGTGAGAATATTACAAACGTCTGACAAAAGTGAAAAATGTAAATTTCCAATTTCAACCAAACATGCTAGAAATGCTCCAATTGAGCTAATTAGCTTACTGTGAGAATATTGCAATTGTCTGACAAAAGTGAAAAATGTAAATTTCCAATTTCAACCAAACATGCTAGAAATGCTCCAATTGAGCTACTTAGCTTATTGTGAGAATATTACAAACATCTGACAAAAGTGAAAAATGTAAATTTCCAATTTCAACCAAACATGCTAGAAATGCTCCAATTGAGCTAATTAGCTTACTGTGAGAATATTGCAATTGTCTGACAAAAGTGAAAAATGTAAATTTCCAATTTCAACCAAACATGCTAGAAATGCTCCAATTGAGCTAATTAGCTTATTGTGAGAATATTACAAACGTCTGACAAAACTGAAAAATGTAAATTTCCAATTTCAACCAAACATGCTAGAAATGCTCCAATTGAGCTAATTAGCTTATTGTGAGAATATTGCAATTGTCTGACAAAAGTGAAAAATGTAAATTTCCAATTTCAACCAAACATGCTAGAAATGCTCCAATTGAGCTAATTAGCTTATTGTGAGAATATTACAAACGGCTGACAAAACTGAAAAATTTAAATTTCCAATTTCAACCAAACATGCTAGAAATGCTCCATTTGAGCTAATTAGCTTTTTGTGAGAATATTACAAACGTCTGACAAAACTGATAAATGTAAATTTCCAATTTCAACCAAACATGCTAGAAATGCTCCAATTGAGCTAATTAGCTTATTGTGAGAATATTACAAACGTCTGACAAAACTGAAAAATGTAAATTTCCAATTTCAACCAAACATGCTAGAAATGCTCCAATTGAGCTAATTAGCTTATTGTGAGAATATTACAAACGTATGACAAAAGTGAAAAATGTAAATTTCCAACTTCAACTAAACATGCTAGAAATGCTCCAATTGAGCTAATTAGCTTACTGTGAGAATATTGCAATTGTCTGACAAAAGTGAAAAATGTAAATTTCCAATTTCAACCAAACATGCTAGAAATGCTCCAATTGAGCTACTTAGCTTATTGTGAGAATATTACAAACGTCTGACAAAAGTGAAAAATGTAAATTTCCAATTTCAACCAAACATGCTAGAAATGCTCCAATTGAGCTAATTAGAATATTGTGAGAATATTGCAATTGTCTGACAAAAGTGAAAAATGTAATTTTCCAATTTCAACCAAACATGCTAGAAATGCTCCAATTGAGCTAATTAGCTTATTGTGAGAATATTGCAATTTTCTGACAAAAGTGAAAAATGTAAATTTCCAATTTCAACCAAACATGCTAGAAATGCTCCAATTGAGCTAATTAGCTTATTGTGAGAATATATCAAACGGCTGACAAGACTGAAAAATGTAAATTACAAACGTCTGACAAAACTGAAAATTTAAATTTTCAATTTCAACCAAACATGCTGGAAATGCTCCAATTGAGCTAATTAGCTTATTGTGAGAATATTGCAATTGTATGACAAAAGCGAAAAATGTAAATTTCCAATTTCAACCAAACATGCTAGAAATGCTCCAATTGAGCTAATTAGCTTATTGAGAGAATATTGCAATTGTCTGACAAAAGTGAAAAATGTAAATTTCCAATTTCAACCAAACATGCTAGAAATGCTCCAATTGCGCAAATAAGCCTACTGTAAGAATTTTACAAACGTCTGACAAAACTGAAAAATGTAAAATTTTAACCAAACATGCTAGAAATGCTCCAATTGAGCTAATTAGCTTATTGGGAGAATATTGCAATTGTCTGACAAAAGTGAAAAATGCAAATTTCCAATTTCAACTAAACATGCTAGAAATGCTCCAATTGAGCTAATTAGCCTATTGTGAGAATATTACAAACATCTGACAAAACTGAAAAATGTAAATTTCCAATTTCAACCAAACATGCTAGAAATGCTCCAATTGAGCTAATTAGCTTATTGTGAGAATATTACAAACGTCTGACAAAACTGAAAAATGTAAATTTCCAATTTCAACTAAACATGCTAGAAATGCTCCAATTGAGCTAATTAGCTTATTGTGAGAATATTGCAATTGTCTGACAAAAGCGAAAAATGTAAATTTCCAATTTCAACCAAACATGCTAGAAATGCTCCAATTGAGCTAATTAGCTTATTGTGAGAATATTACAAACGTCTGACAAAAGTGAAAAATGTAAATTTCCAATTTCAACCAAACATGCTAGAAATGCTCAAATTGCGCATATAAACCTACTGTAAGAATTTTAACAACGTCTGACAAAACTGAAAAATTTGAATTTCCAATTTCAACCAAACATGCTAGAAATGCTCCAATTGAGCTAATTAGCTTATTGTGAGAATATTACAAACGTCTGACAAAACTGAAAAATGTAATTTTCCAATTTCAACCAAACATGCTAGAAATGCTCCAATTGAGCTACTTAGCTTATTGTGAGAATATTACAAACGTCTGACAAAAGTGAAAAATGTAAATTTCCAATTTCAACCAAACATGCTAGAAATGCTCCAATTGAGCCAATTAGCTTACTGTGAGAATATTGCAATTGTCTGACAAAAGTGAAAAATGTAAATTTCCAATTTCAACCAAACATGCTAGAAATGCTCCAATTGAGCTACTTAGCTTATTGTGAGAATATTACAAACGTCTGACAAAAGTGAAAAATGTAAATTTCCAATTTCAACCAAACATGCTAGAAATGCTCAAATTTCGCAAATAAGCCTACTGTAACAATTTTACAAACGTCTGACAAAGCTGAAAAATGTAAATTTCCAATTTCAACCAAACATGCTAGAAATGCTCCAATTGAGCTAATTAGCTTATTGTGAGAATATTGCAATTGTCTGACAAAAGTGAAAAATGCAAATTTCCAATTTCAACTAAACATGCTAGAAATGCTCCAATTGAGCTAATTAGCTTATTTTGAGAATATTACAAACGTCTGACAAAACTGAAAAATGTAAATTTCCAACTTCAACCAAACATGCTAGAAATGCTCCAAATGCGAGAATAAGCTTACTGTAAGAAGTGTACAAACGTCTGACAAAACTGAAAAATGTAAATTTCCAATTTCAACCAAACATGCTAGAAATGCTCCAATTGAGCTAATAAGCTTATTGTGAGAATATTACAAACGTCTGACAAAACTGAAAAATGTAAATTTCCAATTCCAACCAAACATGCTAGAAATGCTCCAATTGAGCTAATTAGCTTATTGTGAGAATATTGCAATTGTCTGACAAAAGCGAAAAATGTAAATTTCCAATTTCAACCAAACATGCTAGAAATGCTCCAATTGAGCTAATTAGCTTATTGTGAGAATATTACAAACGTCTGACAAAAGTGAAAAATGTAAATTTTCAATTTCAACCAAACATGCTAGAAATGCTCAAATTGCGCATATAAACCTACTGTAAGAATTTTACAAACGTCTGACAAAACTGAAAAATTTGAATTTCCAATTTCAACCAAACATGCTAGAAATGCTCCAATTGAGCTAATTAGCTTATTGTGAGAATATTACAAACGTCTGACAAAACTGAAAAATGTAAATTTTCCAATTTCAACCAAACATGCTAGAAATGCTCCAATTGAGCTACTTAGCTTATTGTGAGAATATTACAAACGTCTGACAAAAGTGAAAAATGTAAATTTCCAATTTCAACCAAACATGCTAGAAATGCTCCAATTGAGCTAATTAGCTTACTGTGAGAATATTGCAATTGTCTGACAAAAGTGAAAAATGTAAATTTCCAATTTCAACCAAACATGCTAGAAATGCTCCAATTGAGCTACTTAGCTTATTGTGAGAATATTACAAACGTCTGACAAAAGTGAAAAATGTAAATTTCCAATTTCAACCAAACATGCTAGAAATGCTCCAATTGAGCTAATTAGCTTACTGTGAGAATATTGCAATTGTCTGACAAAAGTGAAAAATGTAAATTTCCAATTTCAACCAAACATGCTAGAAATGCTCCAATTGAGCTAATTAGCTTATTGTGAGAATATTACAAACGTCTGACAAAACTGAAAAATGTAAATTTCCAATTTCAACCAAACATGCTAGAAATGCTCCAATTGAGCTAATTAGCTTATTGTGAGAATATTGCAATTGTCTGACAAAAGTGAAAAATGTAAATTTCCAATTTCAACCAAACATGCTAGAAATGCTCCAATTGAGCTAATTAGCTTATTGTGAGAATATTACAAACGGCTGACAAAACTGAAAAATGTAAATTTCCAATTTCAACCAAACATGCTAGAAATGCTCCATTTGAGCTAATTAGCTTTTTGTGAGAATATTACAAACGTCTGACAAAACTGATAAATGTAAATTTCCAATTTCAACCAAACATGCTAGAAATGCTCCAATTGAGCTAATTAGCTTATTGTGAGAATATTACAAACGTATGACAAAAGTGAAAAATGTAAATTTCCAACTTCAACTAAACATGCTAGAAATGCTCCAATTGAGCTAATTAGCTTATTGTGAGAATATTGCAATTTTTTGACAAAAGTGAAAAATGTAAATTTCCAATTTCAACCAAACATGCTAGAAATGCTCCAATTGAGCTAATTAGCTTATTGTGAGAATATTGCAATTGTCTGACAAAAGTGAAAAATGTAAAGATTCAATTTCAACCAAACATGCTAGAAATGCTCCAATTGAGCTAATTAGCTTATTGTGAGAATATTACAAACGTCTGACAAAACTGAAAAATGTAAAATTCCATTTTTAACCAAACATGCTAGAAATGTTCCAATTGAGCTAATTAGCTTATTGTGAGAATATTACAAACGTCTGACAAAAGTGAAAAATATAATTTTCCAATTTCAACCAAACATGCTAGAAATGCTCCAATTGAGCTAATTAGGTTATTGTGAGAATATTACAAACGTCCGACAAAAGTGAAAAATGTAAATTTCCAATTTCAACCAAACATGCTAGAAATGCTCCAATTGAGCTAATCAGCTTATTGTGAGAATATTACAAACGTCTGACAAAACTGAAAAATGTAAAATTCCAATTTCAACCAAACATGCTAGAAATGCTCAAATTGAGCCAATTAGCTTATTGTGGGAATATTACAAACGTCTGACAAAACTGAAAAATAGAGATTTCTAATTTCAACCGAACATGCTAGAAATGCTCCAATTGAGCTAATTAGCTTATTGTGAGAATATTACAAACGTCTGACAAAACTGAAAAATGTAAATTTCCAATTTCAACCAAACAAGCTAGAAATGCTCCAATTGAGCTAATTAGCTTATTGTGAGAATATTACAAACGTCTGACAAAAGTGAAAAATGTAAATTTCCAATTTCAACCAAACATGCTAGAAATGCTCCAATTGAGCTAATTAGCTTATTGTGAGAATATTACAAACGTCTGACAAAACTGAAAAATGTAATTTTCCAATTTCAACCAAACATGCTAGAAATGCTCCAATTGAGCTACTTAGCTTATTGTGAGAATATTACAAACGTCTGACAAAAGTGAAAAATGTAAATTTCCAATTTCAACCAAACATGCTAGAAATGCTCCAATTGAGCTAATTAGCTTACTGTGAGAATATTGCAATTGTCTGACAAAAGTGAAAAATGTAAATTTCCAATTTCAACCAAACATGCTAGAAATGCTCCAATTGAGCTACTTAGCTTATTGTGAGAATATTACAAACGTCTGACAAAAGTGAAAAATGTAAATTTCCAATTTCAACCAAACATGCTAGAAATGCTCCAATTGAGCTAATTAGCTTACTGTGAGAATATTGCAATTGTCTGACAAAAGTGAAAAATGTAAATTTCCAATTTCAACCAAACATGCTAGAAATGCTCCAATTGAGCTAATTAGCTTATTGTGAGAATATTACAAACGTCTGACAAAACTGAAAAATGTAAATTTCCAATTTCAACCAAACATGCTAGAAATGCTCCAATTGAGCTAATTAGCTTATTGTGAGAATATTGCAATTGTCTGACAAAAGTGAAAAATGTAAATTTCCAATTTCAACCAAACATGCTAGAAATGCTCCAATTGAGCTAATTAGCTTATTGTGAGAATATTACAAACGGCTGACAAAACTGAAAAATGTAAATTTCCAATTTCAACCAAACATGCTAGAAATGCTCCATTTGAGCTAATTAGCTTTTTGTGAGAATATTACAAACGTCTGACAAAACTGATAAATGTAAATTTCCAATTTCAACCAAACATGCTAGAAATGCTCCAATTGAGCTAATTAGCTTATTGTGAGAATATTACAAACGTCTGACAAAACTGAAAAATGTAAATTTCCAATTTCAACCAAACATGCTAGAAATGCTCCAATTGAGCTAATTAGCTTATTGTGAGAATATTACAAACGTATGACAAAAGTGAAAAATGTAAATTTCCAACTTCAACTAAACATGCTAGAAATGCTCCAATTGAGCTAATTAGCTTACTGTGAGAATATTGCAATTGTCTGACAAAAGTGAAAAATGTAAATTTCCAATTTCAACCAAACATGCTAGAAATGCTCCAATTGAGCTACTTAGCTTATTGTGAGAATATTACAAACGTCTGACAAAAGTGAAAAATGTAAATTTCCAATTTCAACCAAACATGCTAGAAATGCTCCAATTGAGCTAATTGGAATATTGTGAGAATATTGCAATTGTCTGACAAAAGTGAAAAATGTAATTTTCCAATTTCAACCAAACATGCTAGAAATGCTCCAATTGAGCTAATTAGCTTATTGTGAGAATATTGCAATTTTCTGACAAAAGTGAAAAATGTAAATTTCCAATTTCAACCAAACATGCTAGAAATGCTCCAATTGAGCTAATTAGCTTATTGTGAGAATATATCAAACGGCTGACAAGACTGAAAAATGTAAATTACAAACGTCTGACAAAACTGAAAATTTAAATTTTCAATTTCAACCAAACATGCTGGAAATGCTCCAATTGAGCTAATTAGCTTATTGTGAGAATATTGCAATTGTATGACAAAAGCGAAAAATGTAAATTTCCAATTTCAACCAAACATGCTAGAAATGCTCCAATTGAGCTAATTAGCTTATTGAGAGAATATTGCAATTGTCTGACAAAAGTGAAAAATGTAAATTTCCAATTTCAACCAAACATGCTAGAAATGCTCCAATTGCGCAAATAAGCCTACTGTAAGAATTTTACAAACGTCTGACAAAACTGAAAAATGTAAAATTTTAACCAAACATGCTAGAAATGCTCCAATTGAGCTAATTAGCTTATTGGGAGAATATTGCAATTGTCTGACAAAAGTGAAAAATGCAAATTTCCAATTTCAACTAAACATGCTAGAAATGCTCCAATTGAGCTAATTAGCCTATTGTGGGAATATTACAAACGTCTGACAAAACTGAAAAATAGAGATTTCTAATTTCAACCGAACATGCTAGAAATGCTCCAATTGAGCTAATTAGCTTATTGTGAGAATATTACAAACGTCTGACAAAACTGAAAAATGTAAATTTCCAATTTCAACCAAACAAGCTAGAAATGCTCCAATTGAGCTAATTAGCTTATTGTGAGAATATTACAAACGTCTGACAAAACTGAAAAATGTAAATTTCCAATTTCAACCAAACATGCTAGAAATGCTCCAATTGAGCTAATTAGCTTATTGTGAGAATATTACAAACGTCTGACAAAAGTGAAAAATGTAAATTTCCAAATTCAACCAAACATGCTAGAAATGCTCCAATTGAGCTAATTAGGTTATTGTGAGAATATTACAAACGTCCGACAAAAGTGAAAAATGTAAATTTCCAATTTCAACCAAACATGCTAGAAATGCTCCAATTGAGCTAATTAGCTTATTGTGAGAATATTACAAACGTCTGACAAAAGTGAAAAATGTAAATTTCCAATTTCAACCAAACATGCTAGAAATGCTCCAATTGAGCTAATTAGCTTATTGAGAGAATATTGCAATTGTCTGACAAAAGTGAAAAATGTAAATTTCCAATTTCAACCAAACATGCTAGAAATGCTCCAATTGCGCAAATAAGCCTACTGTAAGAATTTTACAAACGTCTGACAAAACTGAAAAATGTAAAATTTTAACCAAACATGCTAGAAATGCTCCAATTGAGCTAATTAGCTTATTGGGAGAATATTGCAATTGTCTGACAAAAGTGAAAAATGCAAATTTCCAATTTCAACTAAACATGCTAGAAATGCTCCAATTGAGCTAATTAGCCTATTGTGAGAATATTACAAACATCTGACAAAACTGAAAAATGTAAATTTCCAATTTCAACCAAACATGCTAGAAATGCTCCAATTGAGCTAATTAGCTTATTGTGAGAATATTACAAACGTCTGACAAAACTGAAAAATGTAAATTTCCAATTTCAACTAAACATGCTAGAAATGCTCCAATTGAGCTAATTAGCTTATTGTGAGAATATTGCAATTGTCTGACAAAAGCGAAAAATGTAAATTTCCAATTTCAACCAAACATGCTAGAAATGCTCCAATTGAGCTAATTAGCTTATTGTGAGAATATTACAAACGTCTGACAAAAGTGAAAAATGTAAATTTCCAATTTCAACCAAACATGCTAGAAATGCTCAAATTGCGCATATAAACCTACTGTAAGAATTTTAACAACGTCTGACAAAACTGAAAAATTTGAATTTCCAATTTCAACCAAACATGCTAGAAATGCTCCAATTGAGCTAATTAGCTTATTGTGAGAATATTACAAACGTCTGACAAAACTGAAAAATGTAATTTTCCAATTTCAACCAAACATGCTAGAAATGCTCCAATTGAGCTACTTAGCTTATTGTGAGAATATTACAAACGTCTGACAAAAGTGAAAAATGTAAATTTCCAATTTCAACCAAACATGCTAGAAATGCTCCAATTGAGCCAATTAGCTTACTGTGAGAATATTGCAATTGTCTGACAAAAGTGAAAAATGTAAATTTCCAATTTCAACCAAACATGCTAGAAATGCTCCAATTGAGCTACTTAGCTTATTGTGAGAATATTACAAACGTCTGACAAAAGTGAAAAATGTAAATTTCCAATTTCAACCAAACATGCTAGAAATGCTCAAATTTCGCAAATAAGCCTACTGTAACAATTTTACAAACGTCTGACAAAGCTGAAAAATGTAAATTTCCAATTTCAACCAAACATGCTAGAAATGCTCCAATTGAGCTAATTAGCTTATTGTGAGAATATTGCAATTGTCTGACAAAAGTGAAAAATGCAAATTTCCAATTTCAACTAAACATGCTAGAAATGCTCCAATTGAGCTAATTAGCTTATTTTGAGAATATTACAAACGTCTGACAAAACTGAAAAATGTAAATTTCCAACTTCAACCAAACATGCTAGAAATGCTCCAAATGCGAGAATAAGCTTACTGTAAGAAGTGTACAAACGTCTGACAAAACTGAAAAATGTAAATTTCCAATTTCAACCAAACATGCTAGAAATGCTCCAATTGAGCTAATAAGCTTATTGTGAGAATATTACAAACGTCTGACAAAACTGAAAAATGTAAATTTCCAATTCCAACCAAACATGCTAGAAATGCTCCAATTGAGCTAATTAGCTTATTGTGAGAATATTGCAATTGTCTGACAAAAGCGAAAAATGTAAATTTCCAATTTCAACCAAACATGCTAGAAATGCTCCAATTGAGCTAATTAGCTTATTGTGAGAATATTACAAACGTCTGACAAAAGTGAAAAATGTAAATTTTCAATTTCAACCAAACATGCTAGAAATGCTCAAATTGCGCATATAAACCTACTGTAAGAATTTTACAAACGTCTGACAAAACTGAAAAATTTGAATTTCCAATTTCAACCAAACATGCTAGAAATGCTCCAATTGAGCTAATTAGCTTATTGTGAGAATATTACAAACGTCTGACAAAACTGAAAAATGTAAATTTTCCAATTTCAACCAAACATGCTAGAAATGCTCCAATTGAGCTACTTAGCTTATTGTGAGAATATTACAAACGTCTGACAAAAGTGAAAAATGTAAATTTCCAATTTCAACCAAACATGCTAGAAATGCTCCAATTGAGCTAATTAGCTTACTGTGAGAATATTGCAATTGTCTGACAAAAGTGAAAAATGTAAATTTCCAATTTCAACCAAACATGCTAGAAATGCTCCAATTGAGCTACTTAGCTTATTGTGAGAATATTACAAACGTCTGACAAAAGTGAAAAATGTAAATTTCCAATTTCAACCAAACATGCTAGAAATGCTCCAATTGAGCTAATTAGCTTACTGTGAGAATATTGCAATTGTCTGACAAAAGTGAAAAATGTAAATTTCCAATTTCAACCAAACATGCTAGAAATGCTCCAATTGAGCTAATTAGCTTATTGTGAGAATATTACAAACGTCTGACAAAACTGAAAAATGTAAATTTCCAATTTCAACCAAACATGCTAGAAATGCTCCAATTGAGCTAATTAGCTTATTGTGAGAATATTGCAATTGTCTGACAAAAGTGAAAAATGTAAATTTCCAATTTCAACCAAACATGCTAGAAATGCTCCAATTGAGCTAATTAGCTTATTGTGAGAATATTACAAACGGCTGACAAAACTGAAAAATGTAAATTTCCAATTTCAACCAAACATGCTAGAAATGCTCCATTTGAGCTAATTAGCTTTTTGTGAGAATATTACAAACGTCTGACAAAACTGATAAATGTAAATTTCCAATTTCAACCAAACATGCTAGAAATGCTCCAATTGAGCTAATTAGCTTATTGTGAGAATATTACAAACGTATGACAAAAGTGAAAAATGTAAATTTCCAACTTCAACTAAACATGCTAGAAATGCTCCAATTGAGCTAATTAGCTTATTGTGAGAATATTGCAATTTTTTGACAAAAGTGAAAAATGTAAATTTCCAATTTCAACCAAACATGCTAGAAATGCTCCAATTGAGCTAATTAGCTTATTGTGAGAATATTGCAATTGTCTGACAAAAGTGAAAAATGTAAAGATTCAATTTCAACCAAACATGCTAGAAATGCTCCAATTGAGCTAATTAGCTTATTGTGAGAATATTACAAACGTCTGACAAAACTGAAAAATGTAAAATTCCATTTTTAACCAAACATGCTAGAAATGTTCCAATTGAGCTAATTAGCTTATTGTGAGAATATTACAAACGTCTGACAAAAGTGAAAAATATAATTTTCCAATTTCAACCAAACATGCTAGAAATGCTCCAATTGAGCTAATTAGGTTATTGTGAGAATATTACAAACGTCCGACAAAAGTGAAAAATGTAAATTTCCAATTTCAACCAAACATGCTAGAAATGCTCCAATTGAGCTAATCAGCTTATTGTGAGAATATTACAAACGTCTGACAAAACTGAAAAATGTAAAATTCCAATTTCAACCAAACATGCTAGAAATGCTCAAATTGAGCCAATTAGCTTATTGTGGGAATATTACAAACGTCTGACAAAACTGAAAAATAGAGATTTCTAATTTCAACCGAACATGCTAGAAATGCTCCAATTGAGCTAATTAGCTTATTGTGAGAATATTACAAACGTCTGACAAAACTGAAAAATGTAAATTTCCAATTTCAACCAAACAAGCTAGAAATGCTCCAATTGAGCTAATTAGCTTATTGTGAGAATATTACAAACGTCTGACAAAAGTGAAAAATGTAAATTTCCAATTTCAACCAAACATGCTAGAAATGCTCCAATTGAGCTAATTAGCTTATTGTGAGAATCTTACAAACGTCTGACAAAACTGAAAAATGTAATTTTCCAATTTCAACCAAACATGCTAGAAATGCTCCAATTGAGCTACTTAGCTTATTGTGAGAATATTACAAACGTCTGACAAAAGTGAAAAATGTAAATTTCCAATTTCAACCAAACATGCTAGAAATGCTCCAATTGAGCTAATTAGCTTACTGTGAGAATATTGCAATTGTCTGACAAAAGTGAAAAATGTAAATTTCCAATTTCAACCAAACATGCTAGAAATGCTCCAATTGAGCTACTTAGCTTATTGTGAGAATATTACAAACGTCTGACAAAAGTGAAAAATGTAAATTTCCAATTTCAACCAAACATGCTAGAAATGCTCCAATTGAGCTAATTAGCTTACTGTGAGAATATTGCAATTGTCTGACAAAAGTGAAAAATGTAAATTTCCAATTTCAACCAAACATGCTAGAAATGCTCCAATTGAGCTAATTAGCTTATTGTGAGAATATTACAAACGTCTGACAAAACTGAAAAATGTAAATTTCCAATTTCAACCAAACATGCTAGAAATGCTCCAATTGAGCTAATTAGCTTATTGTGAGAATATTGCAATTGTCTGACAAAAGTGAAAAATGTAAATTTCCAATTTCAACCAAACATGCTAGAAATGCTCCAATTGAGCTAATTAGCTTATTGTGAGAATATTACAAACGGCTGACAAAACTGAAAAATGTAAATTTCCAATTTCAACCAAACATGCTAGAAATGCTCCATTTGAGCTAATTAGCTTTTTGTGAGAATATTACAAACGTCTGACAAAACTGATAAATGTAAATTTCCAATTTCAACCAAACATGCTAGAAATGCTCCAATTGAGCTAATTAGCTTATTGTGAGAATATTACAAACGTCTGACAAAACTGAAAAATGTAAATTTCCAATTTCAACCAAACATGCTAGAAATGCTCCAATTGAGCTAATTAGCTTATTGTGAGAATATTACAAACGTATGACAAAAGTGAAAAATGTAAATTTCCAACTTCAACTAAACATGCTAGAAATGCTCCAATTGAGCTAATTAGCTTACTGTGAGAATATTGCAATTGTCTGACAAAAGTGAAAAATGTAAATTTCCAATTTCAACCAAACATGCTAGAAATGCTCCAATTGAGCTACTTAGCTTATTGTGAGAATATTACAAACGTCTGACAAAAGTGAAAAATGTAAATTTCCAATTTCAACCAAACATGCTAGAAATGCTCCAATTGAGCTAATTGGAATATTGTGAGAATATTGCAATTGTCTGACAAAAGTGAAAAATGTAATTTTCCAATTTCAACCAAACATGCTAGAAATGCTCCAATTGAGCTAATTAGCTTATTGTGAGAATATTGCAATTTTCTGACAAAAGTGAAAAATGTAAATTTCCAATTTCAACCAAACATGCTAGAAATGCTCCAATTGAGCTAATTAGCTTATTGTGAGAATATATCAAACGGCTGACAAGACTGAAAAATGTAAATTACAAACGTCTGACAAAACTGAAAATTTAAATTTTCAATTTCAACCAAACATGCTGGAAATGCTCCAATTGAGCTAATTAGCTTATTGTGAGAATATTGCAATTGTATGACAAAAGCGAAAAATGTAAATTTCCAATTTCAACCAAACATGCTAGAAATGCTCCAATTGAGCTAATTAGCTTATTGAGAGAATATTGCAATTGTCTGACAAAAGTGAAAAATGTAAATTTCCAATTTCAACCAAACATGCTAGAAATGCTCCAATTGCGCAAATAAGCCTACTGTAAGAATTTTACAAACGTCTGACAAAACTGAAAAATGTAAAATTTTAACCAAACATGCTAGAAATGCTCCAATTGAGCTAATTAGCTTATTGGGAGAATATTGCAATTGTCTGACAAAAGTGAAAAATGCAAAATTCCAATTTCAACTAAACATGCTAGAAATGCTCCAATTGAGCTAATTAGCCTATTGTGGGAATATTACAAACGTCTGACAAAACTGAAAAATAGAGATTTCTAATTTCAACCGAACATGCTAGAAATGCTCCAATTGAGCTAATTAGCTTATTGTGAGAATATTACAAACGTCTGACAAAACTGAAAAATGTAAATTTCCAATTTCAACCAAACAAGCTAGAAATGCTCCAATTGAGCTAATTAGCTTATTGTGAGAATATTACAAACGTCTGACAAAACTGAAAAATGTAAATTTCCAATTTCAACCAAACATGCTAGAAATGCTCCAATTGAGCTAATTAGCTTATTGTGAGAATATTACAAACGTCTGACAAAAGTGAAAAATGTAAATTTCCAAATTCAACCAAACATGCTAGAAATGCTCCAATTGAGCTAATTAGGTTATTGTGAGAATATTACAAACGTCCGACAAAAGTGAAAAATGTAAATTTCCAATTTCAACCAAACATGCTAGAAATGCTCCAATTGAGCTAATTAGCTTATTGTGAGAATATTACAAACGTCTGACAAAAGTGAAAAATCTAAAATTCCAATTTTAACCAAACATGCTAGAAATGCTCAAATTGCGCAAATAAGCCTACTGTAAGAATTTTACAAACGTCTGACAAAAGTGAAAAATGTAAATTTCCAATTTCAACCAAACATGCTAGAAATGCTCCAATTGAGCTACTTAGCTTATTGTGAGAATATTACAAACGTCTGACAAAAGTGAAAAATGTAAATTTCCAATTTCAACCAAACATGCTAGAAATGCTCCAATTGAGCTAATTAGCTTACTGTGAGAATATTGCAATTGTCTGACAAAAGTGAAAAATGTAAATTTCCAATTTCAACCAAACATGCTAGAAATGCTCCAATTGAGCTAATTAGCTTATTGTGAGAATATTACAAACGTCTGACAAAACTGAAAAATGTAAATTTCCAATTTCAACCAAACATGCTAGAAATGCTCCAATTGAGCTAATTAGCTTATTGTGAGAATATTGCAATTGTCTGACAAAAGTGAAAAATGTAAATTTCCAATTTCAACCAAACATGCTAGAAATGCTCCAATTGAGCTAATTAGCTTATTGTGAGAATATTACAAACGGCTGACAAAACTGAAAAATGTAAATTTCCAATTTCAACCAAACATGCTAGAAATGCTCCATTTGAGCTAATTAGCTTTTTGTGAGAATATTGCAAACGTCTGACAAAACTGATAAATGTAAGTTTCCAATTTCAACCAAACATGCTAGAAATGCTCCAATTGAGCTAATTAGCTTATTGTGAGAATATTACAAACGTCTGACAAAACTGAAAAACGTAAATTTCCAATTTCAACCAAACATGCTAGAAATGCTCCAATTGAGCTAATTAGCTTATTGTGAGAATATTACAAACGTATGACAAAAGTGAAAAATGTAAATTTCCAATTTCAACTAAACATGCTAGAAATGCTCCAATTGAGCTAATTAGCTTATTGTGAGAATATTGCAATTGTCTGACAAAAGTGAAAAATGTAAATTTCCAATTTCAACCAAACATGCTAGAAATGCTCCAATTGAGCTAATTAGCTTATTGTGAGAATATTACAAACGTCTGACAAAACTGAAAAATGTAAATTTCCAATTTCAACCAAACATGCTAGAAATGCTCCAATTGAGCTAATTAGCTTATTGTGAGAATATTACAAACGTCTGACAAAGCTGAAAAATGTAAATTTCCAATTTCAACCAAACATGCTAGAAATGCTCCAATTGAGCTAATTAGCTTATTGTGAGAATATTACAAACGTCTGACAAAACTGAAAAATGTAAATTTCCAATTTCAACCAAACATGCTAGAAATGCTCAAATTTCGCAAACAAGCCTACTGTAAGAATTTTACAAACGTCTGACAAAGCTGAAAAATGTAAATTTCCAATTTCAACCAAACATGCTAGAAATGCTCCAATTGAGCTAATTAGCTTATTGTGAGAATATTGCAATTGTCTGACAAAAGTGAAAAATGCAAATTTCCAATTTCAACTAAACATGCTAGAAATGCTCCAATTGAGCTAATTAGCTTATTTTGAGAATATTACAAACGTCTGACAAAACTGAAAAATGTAAATTTCCAATTTCAACCAAACATGCTAGAAATGCTCCAAATGCGAGAATAAGCTTACTGTAAGAAGTGTACAAACGTCTGACAAAACTGAAAAATGTAAATTTCCAATTTCAACCAAACATGCTAGAAATGCTCCAATTGAGCTAATTAGCTTATTGTGAGAATATTACAAACGTCTGACAAAAGTGAAAAATGTAAATTTCCAATTTCAACCAAACATGCTAGAAATGCTCAAATTGCGCATACAAACCTACTGAAAGAATTTTACAAACGTCTGACAAAACTGAAAAATTTGAATTTCCAATTTCAACCAAACATGCTAGAAATGCTCCAATTGAGCTAATTAGCTTATTGTGAGAATATTACAAACGTCTGACAAAACTGAAAAATGTAATTTTCCAATTTCAACCAAACATGCTAGAAATGCTCCAATTGAGCTACTTAGCTTATTGTGAGAATATTACAAACGTCTGACAAAAGTGAAAAATGTAAATTTCCAATTTCAACCAAACATGCTAGAAATGCTCCAATTGAGCTAATTAGCTTACTGTGAGAATATTGCAATTGTCTGACAAAAGTGAAAAATGTAAATTTCCAATTTCAACCAAACATGCTAGAAATGCTCCAATTGAGCTACTTAGCTTATTGTGAGAATATTACAAACGTCTGACAAAAGTGAAAAATGTAAATTTCCAATTTCAACCAAACATGCTAGAAATGCTCCAATTGAGCTAATTAGCTTACTGTGAGAATATTGCAATTGTCTGACAAAAGTGAAAAATGTAAATTTCCAATTTCAACCAAACATGCTAGAAATGCTCCAATTGAGCTAATTAGCTTATTGTGAGAATATTACAAACGTCTGACAAAACTGAAAAATGTAAATTTCCAATTTCAACCAAACATGCTAGAAATGCTCCAATTGAGCTAATTAGCTTATTGTGAGAATATTGCAATTGTCTGACAAAAGTGAAAAATGTAAATTTCCAATTTCAACCAAACATGCTAGAAATGCTCCATTTGAGCTAATTAGCTTTTTGTGAGAATATTACAAACGTCTGACAAAACTGATAAATGTAAATTTCCAATTTCAACCAAACATGCTAGAAATGCTCCAATTGAGCTAATTAGCTTATTGTGAGAATATTACAAACGTCTGACAAAACTGAAAAATGTAAATTTCCAATTTCAACCAAACATGCTAGAAATGCTCCAATTGAGCTAATTAGCTTATTGTGAGAATATTGCAATTGTCTGACAAAAGTGAAAAATGTAAAGATTCAATTTCAACCAAACATGCTAGAAATGCTCCAATTGAGCTAATTAGCTTATTGTGAGAATATTACAAACGTCTGACAAAACTGAAAAATGTAAATTTCCAATTTCAACCAAACATGCTAGAAATGCTCCAATTGAGCTAATTAGCTTATTTTGAGAATATTACAAACGTCTGACAAAACTGAAAAATGTAAATTTCCAATTTCAACCAAACATGCTAGAAATGCTCCAAATGCGAGAATAAGCTTACTGTAAGAAGTGTACAAACGTCTGACAAAACTGAAAAATGTAAATTTCCAATTTCAACCAAACATGCTAGAAATGCTCCAATTGAGCTAATAAGCTTATTGTGAGAATATTACAAACGTCTGACAAAACTGAAAAATGTAAATTTCCAATTTCAACCAAACATGCTAGAAATGCTCCAATTGAGCTAATTAGCTTATTGTGAGAATATTGCAATTGTCTGACAAAAGCGAAAAATGTAAATTTCCAATTTCAACCAAACATGCTAGAAATGCTCCAATTGAGCTAATTAGCTTATTGTGAGAATATTACAAACGTCTGACAAAAGTGAAAAATGAAAATTTCCAATTTCAGCCAAACATGCTAGAAATGCTCAAATTGCGCATATAAACCTACTGTAAGAATTTTACAAACGTCTGACAAAACTGAAAAATTTAAATTTCCAATTTCAACCAAACATGCTAGAAATGCTCCAATTGAGCTAATTAGCTTATTGTGAGAATATTACAAACGTCTGACAAAACTGAAAAATGTAATTTACCAATTTCAACCAAACATGCTAGAAATGCTCCAATTGAGCTACTTAGCTTATTGTGAGAATATTACAAACGTCTGACAAAAGTGAAAAATGTAAATTTCCAATTTCAACCAAACATGCTAGAAATGCTCCAATTGAGCTAATTAGCTTACTGTGAGAATATTGCAATTGTCTGACAAAAGTGAAAAATGTAAATTTCCAATTTCAACCAAACATGCTAGAAATGCTCCAATTGAGCTACTTAGCTTATTGTGAGAATATTACAAACGTCTGACAAAACTGAAAAATGTAAATTTCCAATTTCAACCAAACATGCTAGAAATGCTCCAATTGAGCTAATTAGCTTACTGTGAGAATATTGCAATTGTCTGACAAAAGTGAAAAATGTAAAGATTCAATTTCAACCAAACATGCTAGAAACGCTCCAATTGAGCTAATTAGCTTATTGTGAGAATATTACAAACGTCTGACAAAACTGAAAAATGTAAATTTCCAATTTCAACCAAACATGCTAGAAATGCTCCAATTGAGCTAATTAGCTTATTGTGAGAATATTACAAACGTCTGACAAAACTGAAAAATGTAAATTTCCAATTTCAACCAAACATGCTAGAAATGCTCAAATTTCGCAAATAAGCCTACTGTAAGAATTTTACAAACGTCTGACAAAGCTGAAAAATGTAAATTTCCAATTTCAACCAAACATGCTAGAAATGCTCCAATTGAGCTAATTAGCTTATTGTGAGAATATTGCAATTGTCTGACAAAAGTGAAAAATGCAAATTTCCAATTTCAACTAAACATGCTAGAAATGCTCCAATTGAGCTAATTAGCTTATTTTGAGAATATTACAAACGTCTGACAAAACTGAAAAATGTAAATTTCCAATTTCAACCAAACATGCTAGAAATGCTCCAAATGCGAGAATAAGCTTACTGTAAGAAGTGTACAAACGTCTGACAAAACTGAAAAATGTAAATTTCCAATTCCAACCAAACATGCTAGAAATGCTCCAATTGAGCTAATTAGCTTATTGTGAGAATATTGCAATTGTCTGACAAAAGTGAAAAATGTAAATTTCCAATTTCAACCAAACATGCTAGAAATGCTCCAATTGAGCTAATTAGCTTATTGTGAGAATATTACAAACGGCTGACAAAACTGATAAATGTAAATTTCCAATTTCAACCAAACATGCTAGAAATGCTCCAATTGAGCTAATTAGCTTATTGTGAGAATATTACAAACGTCTGACAAAACTGAAAAATGTAAATTTCCAATTTCAACCAAACATGCTAGAAATGCTCCAATTGAGCTAATTAGCTTATTGTGAGAATATTACAAACGTATGACAAAAGTGAAAAATGTAAATTTCCAACTTCAACTAAACATGCTAGAAATGCTCCAATTGAGCTAATTAGCTTATTGTGAGAATATTGCAATTGTTTGACAAAAGTGAAAAATGTAAATTTCCAATTTCAACCAAACATGCTAGAAATGCTCCAATTGAGCTAATTAGCTTATTGTGAGAATATTGCAATTGTCTGACAAAAGTGAAAAATGTAAAGATTCAATTTCAACCAAACATGCTAGAAATGCTCCAATTGAGCTAATTAGCTTAATGTGAGAATATTACAAACGTCTGACAAAACTGAAAAATGTAAATTTCCAATTTCAACCAAACATGCTAGAAATGCTCCAATTGAGCTAATTAGCTTATTTTGAGAATATTACAAACGTCTGACAAAACTGAAAAATGTAAATTTCCAATTTCAACCAAACATGCTAGAAATGCTCCAAATGCGAGAATAAGCTTACTGTAAGAAGTGTACAAACGTCTGACAAAACTGAAAAATGTAAATTTCCAATTTCAACCAAACATGCTAGAAATGCTCCAATTGAGCTAATAAGCTTATTGTGAGAATATTACAAACGTCTGACAAAACTGAAAAATGTAAATTTCCAATTTCAACCAAACATGCTAGAAACGCTCAAATTGCGCAAATAAGCCTACTGTAAGAATTTTACAAACGTCTGACAAAACTGAAAAATGTAAATTTCCAATTTCAACCAAACATGCTAGAAATGCTCCAATTGAGCTAATTAGCTTATTGTGAGAATATTACAAACGTCTGACAAAACTGAAAAATGTAAATTTCCAATTTCAACCAAACATGCTAGAAATGCTCAAATTGCGCAAATAAGCCTACTGTAAGAATTTTCCAAACGTCTGACAAAACTGAAAAATGTAAATTTTCAATTTCAACCAAACATGCTAGAAATGCTCCAATTGAGCTAATTAGCTTATTGTGAGAATATTACAAACGTCTGACAAAACTGAAAAATGTAATTTTCCAATTTCAACCAAACATGCTAGAAATGCTCCAATTGAGCTACTTAGCTTATTGTGAGAATATTACAAACGTCTGACAAAAGTGAAAAATGTAAATTTCCAATTTCAACCAAACATGCTAGAAATGCTCCAATTGAGCTAATTAGCTTACTGTGAGAATATTGCAATTGTCTGACAAAAGTGAAAAATGTAAATTTCCAATTTCAACCAAACATGCTAGAAATGCTCCAATTGAGCTACTTAGCTTATTGTGAGAATATTACAAACGTCTGACAAAAGTGAAAAATGTAAATTTCCAATTTCAACCAAACATGCTAGAAATGCTCCAATTGAGCTAATTAGCTTACTGTGAGAATATTGCAATTGTCTGACAAAAGTGAAAAATGTAAATTTCCAATTTCAACCAAACATGCTAGAAATGCTCCAATTGAGCTAATTAGCTTATTGTGAGAATATTACAAACGTCTGACAAAACTGAAAAATGTAAATTTCCAATTTCAACCAAACATGCTAGAAATGCTCCAATTGAGCTAATTAGCTTATTGTGAGAATATTGCAATTGTCTGACAAAAGTGAAAAATGTAAATTTCCAATTTCAACCAAACATGCTAGAAATGCTCCATTTGAGCTAATTAGCTTTTTGTGAGAATATTACAAACGTCTGACAAAACTGATAAATGTAAATTTCCAATTTCAACCAAACATGCTAGAAAAGCTCCAATTGAGCTAATTAGCTTATTGTGAGAATATTACAAACGTCTGACAAAACTGAAAAATGTAAATTTCCAATTTCAACCAAACATGCTAGAAATGCTCCAATTGAGCTAATTAGCTTATTGTGAGAATATTGCAATTGTCTGACAAAAGTGAAAAATGTAAAGATTCAATTTCAACCAAACATGCTAGAAATGCTCCAATTGAGCTAATTAGCTTATTGTGAGAATATTACAAACGTCTGACAAAACTGAAAAATGTAAATTTCCAATTTCAACCAAACATGCTAGAAATGCTCCAATTGAGCTAATTAGCTTATTTTGAGAATATTACAAACGTCTGACAAAACTGAAAAATGTAAATTTCCAATTTCAACCAAACATGCTAGAAATGCTCCAAATGCGAGAATAAGCTTACTGTAAGAAGTGTACAAACGTCTGACAAAACTGAAAAATGTAAATTTCCAATTTCAACCAAACATGCTTGAAATGCTCCAATTGAGCTAATAAGCTTATTGTGAGAATATTACAAACGTCTGACAAAACTGAAAAATGTAAATTTCCAATTTCAACCAAACATGCTAGAAATGCTCCAATTGAGCTAATTAGCTTATTGTGAGAATATTGCAATTGTCTGACAAAAGCGAAAAATGTAAATTTCCAATTTCAACCAAACATGCTAGAAATGCTCCAATTGAGCTAATTAGCTTATTGTGAGAATATTACAAACGTCTGACAAAAGTGAAAAATGAAAATTTCCAATTTCAACCAAACATGCTAGAAATGCTCAAATTGCGCATATAAACCTACTGTAAGAATTTTACAAACGTCTGACAAAACTGAAAAATTTAAATTTCCAATTTCAACCAAACATGCTAGAAATGCTCCAATTGAGCTAATTAGCTTATTGTGAGAATATTACAAACGTCTGACAAAACTGAAAAATGTAATTTACCAATTTCAACCAAACATGCTAGAAATGCTCCAATTGAGCTACTTAGCTTATTGTGAGAATATTACAAACGTCTGACAAAAGTGAAAAATGTAAATTTCCAATTTCAACCAAACATGCTAGAAATGCTCCAATTGAGCTAATTAGCTTACTGTGAGAATATTGCAATTGTCTGACAAAAGTGAAAAATGTAAATTTCCAATTTCAACCAAACATGCTAGAAATGCTCCAATTGAGCTACTTAGCTTATTGTGAGAATATTACAAACGTCTGACAAAAGTGAAAAATGTAAATTTCCAATTTCAACCAAACATGCTAGAAATGCTCCAATTGAGCTAATTAGCTTACTGTGAGAATATTGCAATTGTCTGACAAAAGTGAAAAATGTAAAGATTCAATTTCAACCAAACATGCTAGAAACGCTCCAATTGAGCTAATTAGCTTATTGTGAGAATATTACAAACGTCTGACAAAACTGAAAAATGTAAATTTCCAATTTCAACCAAACATGCTAGAAATGCTCCAATTGAGCTAATTAGCTTATTGTGAGAATATTACAAACGTCTGACAAAACTGAAAAATGTAAATTTCCAATTTCAACCAAACATGCTAGAAATGCTCAAATTTCGCAAATAAGCCTACTGTAAGAATTTTACAAACGTCTGACAAAGCTGAAAAATGTAAATTTCCAATTTCAACCAAACATGCTAGAAATGCTCCAATTGAGCTAATTAGCTTATTGTGAGAATATTGCAATTGTCTGACAAAAGTGAAAAATGCAAATTTCCAATTTCAACTAAACATGCTAGAAATGCTCCAATTGAGCTAATTAGCTTATTTTGAGAATATTACAAACGTCTGACAAAACTGAAAAATGTAAATTTCCAATTTCAACCAAACATGCTAGAAATGCTCCAAATGCGAGAATAAGCTTACTGTAAGAAGTGTACAAACGTCTGACAAAACTGAAAAATGTAAATTTCCAATTCCAACCAAACATGCTAGAAATGCTCCAATTGAGCTAATTAGCTTATTGTGAGAATATTGCAATTGTCTGACAAAAGTGAAAAATGTAAATTTCCAATTTCAACCAAACATGCTAGAAATGCTCCAATTGAGCTAATTAGCTTATTGTGAGAATATTACAAACGGCTGACAAAACTGATAAATGTAAATTTCCAATTTCAACCAAACATGCTAGAAATGCTCCAATTGAGCTAATTAGCTTATTGTGAGAATATTACAAACGTCTGACAAAACTGAAAAATGTAAATTTCCAATTTCAACCAAACATGCTAGAAATGCTCCAATTGAGCTAATTAGCTTATTGTGAGAATATTACAAACGTATGACAAAAGTGAAAAATGTAAATTTCCAACTTCAACTAAACATGCTAGAAATGCTCCAATTGAGCTAATTAGCTTATTGTGAGAATATTGCAATTGTTTGACAAAAGTGAAAAATGTAAATTTCCAATTTCAACCAAACATGCTAGAAATGCTCCAATTGAGCTAATTAGCTTATTGTGAGAATATTGCAATTGTCTGACAAAAGTGAAAAATGTAAAGATTCAATTTCAACCAAACATGCTAGAAATGCTCCAATTGAGCTAATTAGCTTATTGTGAGAATATTACAAACGTCTGACAAAACTGAAAAATGTAAATTTCCAATTTCAACCAAACATGCTAGAAATGCTCCAATTGAGCTAATTAGCTTATTTTGAGAATATTACAAACGTCTGACAAAACTGAAAAATGTAAATTTCCAATTTCAACCAAACATGCTAGAAATGCTCCAAATGCGAGAATAAGCTTACTGTAAGAAGTGTACAAACGTCTGACAAAACTGAAAAATGTAAATTTCCAATTTCAACCAAACATGCTAGAAATGCTCCAATTGAGCTAATAAGCTTATTGTGAGAATATTACAAACGTCTGACAAAACTGAAAAATGTAAATTTCCAATTTCAACCAAACATGCTAGAAACGCTCAAATTGCGCAAATAAGCCTACTGTAAGAATTTTACAAACGTCTGACAAAACTGAAAAATGTAAATTTCCAATTTCAACCAAACATGCTAGAAATGCTCCAATTGAGCTAATTAGCTTATTGTGAGAATATTACAAACGTCTGACAAAACTGAAAAATGTAAATTTCCAATTTCAACCAAACATGCTAGAAATGCTCAAATTGCGCAAATAAGCCTACTGTAAGAATTTTCCAAACGTCTGACAAAACTGAAAAATGTAAATTTTCAATTTCAACCAAACATGCTAGAAATGCTCCAATTGAGCTAATTAGCTTATTGTGAGAATATTGCAATTGTCTGACAAAAGTGAAAAATGAAAATTTACAATTTCAACCAAACATGTTAGAAATGCTCCAATTGAGCTAATTAGCTTATTCTGAGAATATTACAAACGTCTGACAAAACTGAAAAATGTAAATTTCCAATTTCAACCAAACATGCTAGAAATGCTCCAATTGAGCTAATTAGCTTATTGAGAGAATATTGCAATTGTCTGACAAAAGTGAAAAATGTAAATTTCCAATTTAAACCAAACATGCTAGAAATGCTCCAATTGAGCTAATTAGCTTATTGTGAGAATATTACAAACGTCTGACAAAACTGAAAAATGTAAATTTCCAATTTCAACCAAACATGCTAGAAATGCTCCAATTGCGGAAATAAGCTTACTGTAAGAATTTTACAAACGTCTGACAAAAGTGAAAAAGTGTAAATTTCCAATTTCAACCAAACATGCTAGAAATGCTCCAATTGAGCTAATTAGCTTATTGTGAGAATATTGCAATTGTCTGACAAAAGTGAAAAATGTAAATTTACAATTTCAACCAAACATGTTAGAAATGCTCCAATTGAGCTAATTAGCTTATTGTGAGAATATTACAAACGTCTGACCAAACTGAAAAATGTAAATTTCCAATTTCAACCAAACATGCTAGAAATGCTCCAATTGAGCTAATTAGCTTATTGTGAGAATATTACAAACGTCTGACCAAACTGAAAAATGTAAATTTCCAATTTCAACCAAACATGCTAGAAATGCTCCAATTGAGCTAATTAGCTTATTGTGAGAATATTACAAACGTCTGACAAAACTGAAAAATGTAAATTTCCAATTTCAACCAAAAATGTTAGAAATGCTCCAATTGAGCTAATTAGCTTATTGTGAGAATATTGCAATCGTCTCACAAAAGTGAAAAATGTAAATTTCCAATTTAATCCAAACATGCTAGAAATTCTCCAATTGAGCTAATTAGCTTATTGTGAGAATATTACAAACGTCTGACAAAAGTGAAAAATGTAAATTTCCAATTTCAACCAAACATGCTATAAATGCTCAAATTGCGCAAATAAGCCTACTGTAAGAATTTTACAAACGTCTGACAAAACTGAAAAATGTAAATTTCCAATTTCAACCAAACATGCTAGAAATGCTCCAATTGAGCTAATTAGCCTATTTTAAGAATTTTACAAACGTCTGACAAAACTGAAAAATGTAAATTTTCAATTTCAACCAAACATGCTAGAAATGCTCCAATTGAGCTAATTAGCTTATTGAGAGAATATTGCAATTGTCTGACAAAAGTGAAAAATGTAAATTTCCAATTTAAACCAAACATGCTAGAAATGCTCCAATTGAGCTAATTAGCTTATTGTGAGAATATTGCAATTGTCTGACAAAAGTGAAAAATGTAAATTTCCAATTTCAACCAAACATGCTAGAAATGCTCCAATTGAGCTAATTAGCTTATTGTGAGAATATTGCAATTGTCTGACAAAACTGAAAAATGTAAATTTCCAATTTCAACCATACATGCTAGAAATGCTCCAATTGAGCTAATTAGCTTATTGAGAGAATATTGCAATTGTCTGACAAAAGTGAAAAATGTTAATTTCCAATTTAAACCAAACATGCTAGAAATGCTCCAATTGAGCTAATTAGCTTATTGTGAGAATATTGCAATTGTCTGACAAAAGTGAAAAATGTAAATTTCCAATTTCAACCAAACATGCTAGAAATGCTCCAATTGCGGAAATAAGCTTACTGTAAGAATTTTACAAACGTCTGACAAAAGTGAAAAAGTGTAAATTTCCAATTTCAACCAAACATGCTAGAAATGCTCCAATTGAGCTAATTAGCTTATTGTGAGAATATTACAAACGTCTGACAAAAGTGAAAAATCTAAATTTCCAATTTTAACCAAACATGCTAGAAATGCTCAAATTGCGCAAATAAGCCTACTGTAAGAATTTTACAAACGTCTGACAAAACTGAAAATTGTAAATTTCCAATTTCAACCAAACATGCTAGAAATGCTCCAATTGAGCTAATTAGCTTATTGTGAGAATATTGCAATTGTCTGACAAAAGTGAAAAATGTAAATTTACAATTTCAACCAAACATGTTAGAAATGCTCCAATTGAGCTAATTAGCTTATTGTGAGAATATTACAAACGTCTGCCAAAACTGAAAAATGTAAATTTCCAAATTCAACCAAACATGCTATAAATGCTCCAATTGAGCTAATTAGCTTATTGTGAGAATATTACAAACGTCTGCCAAAACTGAAAAATGTAAATTTCCAATTTCAACCAAACATGCTGGAAATGCTCCAATTGAGCTAATTAGCTTATTGTGAGAATATTGCAATTGTCTGACAAAAGTGAAAAATGTAAATTTTCAATTTAAACCAAACATGCTAGAAATGCTCCAATTGAGCTAATTAGCTTATTGTGAGAATATTACAAACGTCTGCCAAACTGAAAAATGTAAATTTCCAAATTCAACCAAACATGCTAGAAATGCTCCAATTGAGCTAATTAGCTTATTGTGAGAATATTACAAACGTCTGACAAAAGTGAAAAATGTAAATTTCCAATTTCAACTAAACATGCTAGAAATGCTCAAATTGCGCAAATAAGCCTATTTTAAGAATTTTACAAACGTCTGACAAAACTGAAAAATGTAAATTTTCAATTTCAACCAAACATGCTAGAAATGCTCCAATTGAGCTAATTAGCTTATTGAGAGATTATTGCAATTGTCTGACAAAAGTGAAAAATGTAAATTTCCAATTTAAACCAAACATGCTAGAAATGCTCCAATTGAGCTAATTAGCTTATTGTGAGAATATTGCAATTGTCTGACAAAAGTGAAAAATGTAAATTTCCAATTTCAACCAAACATGCTAGAAATGCTCCAATTGAGCTAATTAGCTTATTGTGAGAATATTACAAACGTCTGACAAAACTGAAAAATGTAAATTTCCAATTTCAACCATACATGCTAGAAATGCTCCAATTGAGCTAATTAGCTTATTGAGAAAATATTGCAATTGTCTGACAAAAGTGAAAAATGTTAATTTCCAATTTAAACCAAACATGCTAGAAATGCTCCAATTGAGCTAATTAGCTTATTGTGAGAATATTGCAATTGTCTGACAAAAGTGAAAAATGTAAATTTCCAATTTCAACCAAACATGCTAGAAATGCTCCAATTGCGGAAATAAGCTTACTGTAAGAATTTTACAAACGTCTGACAAAAGTGAAAAAGTGTAAATTTCCAATTTCAACCAAACATGCTAGAAATGCTCCAATTGAGCTAATTAGCTTATTGTGAGAATATTACAAACGTCTGACAAAAGTGAAAAATCTAAATTTCCAATTTTAACCAAACATGCTAGAAATGCTCAAATTGCGCAAATAAGCCTACTGTAAGAATTTTACAAACGTCTGACAAAACTGAAAAATGTAAATTTCCAATTTCAACCAAACATGCTAGAAATGCTCCAATTGAGCTAATTAGCTTATTGTGAGAATATTGCAATTGTCTGACAAAAGTGAAAAATGTAAATTTACAATTTCAACCAAACATGTTAGAAATGCTCCAATTGAGCTAATTAGCTTATTGTGAGAATATTACAAACGTCTGCCAAAACTGAAAAATGTAAATTTCCAAATTCAACCAAACATGCTATAAATGCTCCAATTGAGCTAATTAGCTTATTGTGAGAATATTACAAACGTCTGCAAAACTGAAAAATGTAAATTTCCAATTTCAACCAAACATGCTGGAAATGCTCCAATTGAGCTAATTAGCTTATTGTGAGAATATTGCAATTGTCTGACAAAAGTGAAAAATGTAAATTTTCAATTCAAACCAAACATGCTAGAAATGCTCCAATTGAGCTAATTAGCTTATTGTGAGAATATTACAAACGTCTGCCAAACTGAAAAATGTAAATTTCCAATTTCAACCAAACATGCTAGAAATGCTCAAATTGCGCAAATAAGCCTACTGTAAGAATTTTACAAACGTCTGACAAAACTGAAAAATGTAAATTTCCAATTTCAACCAAACATGCTAGAAATGCTCCAATTGAGCTAATTAGCTTATTGTGAGAATATTACAAACGTCTGACAAAACTGAAAAATGTAAATTTCCAATTTCAACCAAACATGCTAGAAATGCTCAAATTGCGCAAATAAGCCTACTGTAAGAATTTTCCAAACGTCTGACAAAACTGATAAATGTAAATTTTCAATTTCAACCAAACATGCTAGAAATGCTCCAATTGAGCTAATTAGCTTATTGTGAGAATATTGCAATTGTCTGACAAAAGTGAAAAATGTAAATTTAGAATTTCAACCAAACATGTTAGAAATGCTCCAATTGAGCTAATTAGCTTATTGTGAGAATATTACAAACGTCTGACAAAACTGAAAAATGTAAATTTCCAATTTCAACCAAACATGCTAGAAATGCTCCAATTGAGCTAATTAGCTTATTGAGAGAATATTGCAATTGTCTGACAAAAGTGAAAAATGTAAATTTCCAATTTAAACCAAACATGCTAGAAATGCTCCAATTGAGCTAATTAGCTTATTGTGAGAATATTACAAACGTCTGACAAAACTGAAAAATGTAAATTTCCAATTTCAACCAAACATGCTAGAAATGCTCCAATTGCGGAAATAAGCTTACTGTAAGAATTTTACAAACGTCTGACAAAAGTGAAAAAGTGTAAATTTCCAATTTTAACCAAACATGCTAGAAATGCTCCAATTGAGCTAATTAGCTTATTGTGAGAATATTACAAACGTCTGACAAAAGTGAAAAATGTAAATTTCCAATTTCAACTAAACATGCTAGAAATGCTCAAATTGCGCAAATAAGCCTATTTTAAGAATTTTACAAACGTCTGACAAAACTGAAAAATGTAAATTTCCAATTTCAACCAAACATGCTAGAAATGCTGCAATTGAGCTAATTAGCTTATTGAGAGAATATTGCAATTGTCTGACAAAATTGAAAAATGTAAATTTCCAATTTAAACCAAACATGCTAGAAATGCTCCAATTGAGCTAATTAGCTTATTGTGAGAATATTACAAACGTCTGACAAAACTGAAAAATGTAAATTTCCAATTTCAACCAAACATGCTAGAAATGCTCAAATTGCGCAAATAAGCCTACTGTAAGAATTTTACAAACGTCTGACAAAACTGAAAAATGTAAATTTCCAATTTCAACCAAACATGCTAGAAATGCTCCAATTGAGCTAATTAGCTTATTGTGAGAATATTACAAACGTCTGACAAAACTGAAAATTGTAAATTTCCAATTTCAACCAAACATGCTAGAAATGCTCAAATTGCGCAAATAAGCCTACTGTAAGAATTTTCCAAACGTCTGACAAAACTGAAAAATGTAAATTTTCAATTTCAACCAAACATGCTAGAAATGCTCCAATTGAGCTAATTAGCTTATTGTGAGAATATTGCAATTGTCTGACAAAAGTGAAAAATGTAAATTTACAATTTCAACCAAACATGTTAGAAATGCTCCAATTGAGCTAATTAGCTTATTGTGAGAATATTACAAACGTCTGACAAAACTGAAAAATGTAAATTTCCAATTTCAACCAAACATGCTAGAAATGCTCCAATTGAGCTAATTAGCTTATTGAGAGAATATTGCAATTGTCTGACAAAAGTGAAAAATGTAAATTTCCAATTTAAACCAAACATGCTAGAAATGCTCCAATTGAGCTAATTAGCTTATTGTGAGAATATTACAAACGTCTGACAAAACTGAAAATTGTAAAATTCCAATTTCAACCAAACATGCTAGAAATGCTCCAATTGCGGAAATAAGCTTACTGTAAGAATTTTACAAACGTCTGACAAAAGTGAAAAAGTGTAAATTTCCAATTTCAACCAAACATGCTAGAAATGCTCTAATTGAGCTATTTAGCTTATTGAGAGAATATTGCAATTGTCTGACAAAAGTGAAAAATGTAAATTTCCAATTTCAACCAAACATGCTAGAAATGCTCCAATTGAGCTAATTAGCTTATTGTGATAATATTACAAACGTCTGACAAAACTGAAAAATGTAAATTTCCAATTTCAACCAAACATGCTAGAAATGCTCCAATTGCGGAAATAAGCTTACTGTAAGAATTTTACAAACGTCTGACAAAAGTGAAAAAGTGTAAATTTCCAATTTCAACCAAACATGCTAGAAATGCTCAAATTGCGCAAATCAGCCTACTGTAAGAATTTTCCAAACGTCTGACAAAACTGAAAAATGTAAATTTTCAATTTCAACCAAACATGCTAGAAATGCTCCAATTGAGCTAATTAGCTTATTGTGAGAATATTGCAATTGTCTGACAAAAGTGAAAAATGTAAATTTACAATTGCAACCAAACATGTTAGAAATGCTCCAATTGAGCTAATTAGCTTATTGTGAGAATATTGCAATTGTCTGACAAAAGTGAAAAATGTAAATTTACAATTTCAACCAAACATGTTAGAAATGCTCCAATTGAGCTAATTAGCTTATTGTGAGAAATTACAAACGTCTGACCAAACTGAAAAATGTAAATTTCCAATTTCAACCAAACATGCTAGAAATGCTCCAATTGAGCTAATTAGCTTATTGTGAGAATATTACAAACGTCTGACCAAACTGAAAAATGTAAATTTCCAATTTCAACCAAACATGCTAGAAATGCTCCAATTGAGCTAATTAGCTTATTGTGAGAATATTACAAACGTCTGACAAAACTGAAAAATGTAAATTTCCAATTTCAACCATACATGCTAGAAATGCTCCAATTGAGCTAATTAGCTTATTGTGAGAATATTACAAACGTCTGACAAAACTGAAAAATGTAAATTTCCAATTTCAACAAAACATGCTAGAAATGCTCCAATTGAGCTAATTAGCTTATTGTGAGAATATTACAAACGTCTGACAAAACTGAAAAATGTAAATTTCCAATTTCAACCAAAAATGTTAGAAATGCTCCAATTGAGCTAATTAGCTTATTGTGAGAATATTGCAATCGTCTGACAAAAGTGAAAAAACGTAAATTTCCAATTTAATCCAAACATGCTAGAAATTCTCCAATTGAGCTAATTAGCTTATTGTGAGAATATTACAAACGTCTGACAAAAGTGAAAAATGTAAATTTCCAATTTCAACCAAACATGCTAGAAATGCTGCAATTGAGCTAATTAGCTTATTGAGAGAATATTGCAATTGTCTGACAAAATTGAAAAATGTAAATTTCCAATTTAAACCAAACATGCTAGAAATGCTCCAATTGAGCTAATTAGCTTATTGTGAGAATATTACAAACGTCTGACAAAACTGAAAAATGTAAATTTCCAATTTCAACCAAACATGCTAGAAATGCTCAAATTGCGCAAATAAGCCTACTGTAAGAATTTTACAAACGTCTGACAAAACTGAAAAATGTAAATTTCCAATTTCAACCAAACATGCTAGAAATGCTCCAATTGAGCTAATTAGCTTATTGTGAGAATATTACAAACGTCTGACAAAACTGAAAATTGTAAATTTCCAATTTCAACCAAACATGCTAGAAATGCTCAAATTGCGCAAATAAGCCTACTGTAAGAATTTTCCAAACGTCTGACAAAACTGAAAAATGTAAATTTTCAATTTCAACCAAACATGCTAGAAATGCTCCAATTGAGCTAATTAGCTTATTGTGAGAATATTGCAATTGTCTGACAAAAGTGAAAAATGTAAATTTACAATTTCAACCAAACATGTTAGAAATGCTCCAATTGAGCTAATTAGCTTATTGTGAGAATATTACAAACGTCTGACAAAACTGAAAAATGTAAATTTCCAATTTCAACCAAACATGCTAGAAATGCTCCAATTGAGCTAATTAGCTTATTGAGAGAATATTGCAATTGTCTGACAAAAGTGAAAAATGTAAATTTCCAATTTAAACCAAACATGCTAGAAATGCTCCAATTGAGCTAATTAGCTTATTGTGAGAATATTACAAACGTCTGACAAAACTGAAAATTGTAAAATTCCAATTTCAACCAAACATGCTAGAAATGCTCCAATTGCGGAAATAAGCTTACTGTAAGAATTTTACAAACGTCTGACAAAAGTGAAAAAGTGTAAATTTCCAATTTCAACCAAACATGCTAGAAATGCTCTAATTGAGCTATTTAGCTTATTGAGAGAATATTGCAATTGTCTGACAAAAGTGAAAAATGTAAATTTCCAATTTCAACCAAACATGCTAGAAATGCTCCAATTGAGCTAATTAGCTTATTGTGATAATATTACAAACGTCTGACAAAACTGAAAAATGTAAATTTCCAATTTCAACCAAACATGCTAGAAATGCTCCAATTGCGGAAATAAGCTTACTGTAAGAATTTTACAAACGTCTGACAAAAGTGAAAAAGTGTAAATTTCCAATTTCAACCAAACATGCTAGAAATGCTCAAATTGCGCAAATCAGCCTACTGTAAGAATTTTCCAAACGTCTGACAAAACTGAAAAATGTAAATTTTCAATTTCAACCAAACATGCTAGAAATGCTCCAATTGAGCTAATTAGCTTATTGTGAGAATATTGCAATTGTCTGACAAAAGTGAAAAATGTAAATTTACAATTGCAACCAAACATGTTAGAAATGCTCCAATTGAGCTAATTAGCTTATTGTGAGAATATTGCAATTGTCTGACAAAAGTGAAAAATGTAAATTTACAATTTCAACCAAACATGTTAGAAATGCTCCAATTGAGCTAATTAGCTTATTGTGAGAAATTACAAACGTCTGACCAAACTGAAAAATGTAAATTTCCAATTTCAACCAAACATGCTAGAAATGCTCCAATTGAGCTAATTAGCTTATTGTGAGAATATTACAAACGTCTGACCAAACTGAAAAATGTAAATTTCCAATTTCAACCAAACATGCTAGAAATGCTCCAATTGAGCTAATTAGCTTATTGTGAGAATATTACAAACGTCTGACAAAACTGAAAAATGTAAATTTCCAATTTCAACCATACATGCTAGAAATGCTCCAATTGAGCTAATTAGCTTATTGTGAGAATATTACAAACGTCTGACAAAACTGAAAAATGTAAATTTCCAATTTCAACAAAACATGCTAGAAATGCTCCAATTGAGCTAATTAGCTTATTGTGAGAATATTACAAACGTCTGACAAAACTGAAAAATGTAAATTTCCAATTTCAACCAAAAATGTTAGAAATGCTCCAATTGAGCTAATTAGCTTATTGTGAGAATATTGCAATCGTCTGACAAAAGTGAAAAAACGTAAATTTCCAATTTAATCCAAACATGCTAGAAATTCTCCAATTGAGCTAATTAGCTTATTGTGAGAATATTACAAACGTCTGACAAAAGTGAAAAATGTAAATTTCCAATTTCAACCAAACATGCTAGAAATGCTCAAATTGCGCAAATAAGCCTACTGTAAGAGTTTTACAAACGTCTGACAAAACTGAAAAATGTAAATTTCCAATTTCAACCAAACATGCTAGAAATGCTCCAATTGAGCTAATTAGCTTATTGAGAGAATATTGCAATTGTCTGACAAAAGTGAAAAATGTAAATTTCCAATTTCAACCAAACATGCTAGAAATGCTCCAATTGAGCTAATTAGCTTATTGTGAGAATATTACAAACGTCTGCCAAAAGTGAAAAATGTAAATTTCCAATTTCAACCAAACATGCTAGAAATGCTCAAATTGCGCAAATAAGCCTACTGTAAGAATTTTACAAACGTCTGACAAAACTGAAAAATGTAAATTTCCAATTTCAACCAAACATGCTAGAAATGCTCCAATTGAGCTAATTAGCTTATTGAGAGAATATTGCAATTGTCTGACAAAAGTGAAAAATGTAAGTTTCCAATTTCAACCAAACATGCTAGAAATGCTCCAATTGAGCTAATTAGCTTATTGTGAGAATATTACAAACGTCTGACAAAACTGAAAAATGTAAATTTCCAATTTCAACCAAACATGCTAGAAATGCTCCAATTGCGGAAATAAGCTTACTGTGAGAATTTTACAAACGTCTGACAAAACTGAAAAATGTAAATTTCCAATTTCAACCAAACATGCTAGAAATGCTCAAATTGCGCATATAAGCCTATTGTAAGAATTTTACAAACGTCTGACAAGACTGAAAAATGTAAATTTCCAATTTCAACCAAACATGCTAGAATTGCTCCAATTGAGCTAATTAGCTTATTGAGAGAATATTTCAATTGTCTGACAAAAGTGAAAAATGTAAATTTCCAAATTCAACCAAACATGCTAGAAATGCTTCAATTGAGCTAATTAGCTTATTGTGAGAATATTACAAACGTCTGACAAAAGTGAAAAATGTAAATTTCCAATTTCAACTAAACATGCTAGAAATGCTCAAATTGCGCAAATAAGCCTATTTTAAGAATTTTACAAACGTCTGACAAAACTGAAAAATGTAAATTTCCAATTTCAACCAAACATGCTAGAAATGCTCCAATTGAGCTAATTAGCTTATTGTGAGAATATTGCAATTGTCTGACAAAAGTGAAAAATGTAAATTTCCAATTTCAACCAAACATGCTAGAAATGCTCCAATTGAGCTAATTAGCTTATTGTGAGAATATTACAAACGTCTGACAAAACTGAAAAATGTAAATTTCCAATTTCAACCATACATGCTAGAAATGCTCCAATTGAGCATATTAGCTTATTTAGAGAATATTGCAATTGTCTGACAAAAGTGAAAAATGTTAATTTCCAATTTAAACCAAACATGCTAGAAATGCTCCAATTGAGCTAATTAGCTTATTGTGAGAATATTGCAATTGTCTGACAAAAGTGAAAAATGTAAATTTCCAATTTCAACCAAACATGCTAGAAATGCTCCAATTGAGCTAATTAGCTTATTGTGAGAATATTACAAACGTCTGACAAAACTGAAAAATGTAAATTTCCAATTTCAACCAAACATGCTAGAAATGCTCAAATTGCGCAAATAAGCCTACTGTAAGAATTTTACAAACGTCTGACAAAACTGAAAAATGTAAATTTCCAATTTCAACCAAACATGCTAGAAATGCTCCAATTGAGCTGATTAGCTTATTGTGAGAATATTACAAACGTCTGACAAAACTGAAAAATGTAAATTTCCAATTTCAACCAAACATGCTAGAAATGCTCTAATTGAGCTAATTAGCTTATTGTGAGAATATTACAAACGTCTGCCAAAACTGAAAAATGTAAATTTCCAATTTCAACCAAACATGCTAGAATTGCTCCAATTGAGCTAATTAGCTTATTGAGAGAATATTGCAATTGTCTGACAAAAGTGAAAAATGTAAATTTCCAATTTAAACCAAACATGCTAGAAATGCTCCAATTGAGCTAATTAGCTTATTGTGAGAATATTACAAACGTCTGACAAAACTGAAAAATGTAAATTTCCAATTTCAACCAAACATGCTAGAAATGCTCCAATTGAGCTAATTAGCTTATTGAGAGAATATTGCAATTGTCTGACAAAAGTGAAAATGTAAATTTCCAATTTAAACCAAACATGCTAGAAATGCTCCAATTGAGCTAATTAGCTTATTGTGAGAATATTACAAACGTCTGACAAAACTGAAAAATGTAAATTTCCAATTTCAACCAAACATGCTAGAAATGCTCAAATTGCGCAAAAAGCCTACTGTAAGAATATTACAAACGTCTGACAAAACTGAAAAATGTAAATTTCCAATTTCAACCAAACATGCTAGAAATGCTCCAAATGAGCTAATTAGCTTATTGTGAGAATATTACAAACGTCTGACAAAACTGAAAAATGTAAATTTCCAATTTCAACCAAACAAGCTAGAAATGCTCCAATTGAGCTAATTAGCTTATTGTGATAATATTACAAACGTCTGACAAAACTGAAAAATGTAAATTTCCAATTTCAACCAAACATGCTAGAAATGCTCCAATTGCGGAAATAAGCTTACTGTAAGAATTTTACAAACGTCTGACAAAGGTGAAAAAGTGTAAATTTCCAATTTCAACCAAACATGCTAGAAATGCTCAAATTGCGCAAATCAGCCTACTGTAAGAATTTTCCAAACGTCTGACAAAACTGAAAAATGTAAATTTTCAATTTCAACCAAACATGCTAGAAATGCTCCAATTGAGCTAATTAGCTTATTGTGAGAATATTGCAATTGTCTGACAAAAGTGAAAAATGTAAATTTACAATTGCAACCAAACATGTTAGAAATGCTCCAATTGAGCTAATTAGCTTATTGTGAGAATATTTCAATTGTCTGACAAAAGTGAAAAATGTAAATTTACAATTTCAACCAAACATGTTAGAAATGCTCCAATTGAGCTAATTAGCTTATTGTGAGAATATTACAAACGTCTGACCAAACTGAAAAATGTAAATTTCCAATTTCAACCAAACATGCTAGAAATGCTCCAATTGAGCTAATTAGCTTATTGTGAGAATATTACAAACGTCTGACCAAACTGAAAAATGTAAATTTCCAATTTCAACCAAACATGCTAGAAATGCTCCAATTGAGCTAATTAGCTTATTGTGAGAATATTACAAACGTCTGACAAAACTGAAAAATGTAAATTTCCAATTTCAACCATACATGCTAGAAATGCTCCAATTGAGCTAATTAGCTTATTGTGAGAATATTACAAACGTCTGACAAAACTGAAAAATGTAAATTTCCAATTTCAACAAAACATGCTAGAAATGCTCCAATTGAGCTAATTAGCTTATTGTGAGAATATTACAAACGTCTGACAAAACTGAAAAATGTAAATTTCCAATTTCAACCAAAAATGTTAGAAATGCTCCAATTGAGCTGATTAGCTTATTGTGAGAATATTACAAACGTCTGACAAAACTGAAAAATGTAAATTTCCAATTTCAACAAAACATGCTAGAAATGCTCCAATTGAGCTAATTAGCTTATTGTGAGAATATTACAAACGTCTGACAAAACTGAAAAATGTAAATTTCCAATTTCAACCAAAAATGTTAGAAATGCTCCAATTGAGCTAATTAGCTTATTGTGAGAATATTGCAATCGTCTGACAAAAGTGAAAAAACGTAAATTTCCAATTTAATCCAAACATGCTAGAAATTCTCCAATTGAGCTAATTAGCTTATTGTGAGAATATTACAAACGTCTGACAAAAGTGAAAAATGTAAATTTCCAATTTCAACCAAACATGCTAGAAATGCTCAAATTGCGCAAATAAGCCTACTGTAAGAGTTTTACAAACGTCTGACAAAACTGAAAAATGTAAATTTCCAATTTCAACCAAACATGCTAGAAATGCTCCAATTGAGCTAGTTAGCTTATTGAGAGAATATTGCAATTGTCTGACAAAAGTGAAAAATGTAAATTTCCAATTTCAACCAAACATGCTAGAAATGCTCCAATTGAGCTAATTAGCTTATTGTGAGAATATTACAAACGTCTGCCAAAAGTGAAAAATGTAAATTTCCAATTTCAACCAAACATGCTAGAAATGCTCAAATTGCGCAAATAAGCCTACTGTAAGAATTTTACAAACGTCTGACAAAACTGAAAAATGTAAATTTCCAATTTCAACCAAACATGCTAGAAATGCTCCAATTGAGCTAATTAGCTTATTGAGAGAATATTGCAATTGTCTGACAAAAGTGAAAAATGTAAGTTTCCAATTTCAACCAAACATGCTAGAAATGTTCCAATTGAGCTAATTAGCTTATTGTGAGAATATTACAAACGTCTGACAAAACTGAAAAATGTAAATTTCCAATTTCAACCAAACATGCTAGAAATGCTCCAATTGCGGAAATAAGCTTACTGTAAGAATTTTACAAACGTCTGACAAAACTGAAAAATGTAAATTTCCAATTTCAACCAAACATGCTAGAAATGCTCAAATTGCGCAAATAAGCCTACTGTAAGAATTTTACAAACGTCTGACAAGACTGAAAAATGTAAATTTCCAATTTCAACCAAACATGCTAGAATTGCTCCAATTGAGCTAATTAGCTTATTGAGAGAATATTTCAATTGTCTGACAAAAGTGAAAAATGTAAATTTCCAAATTCAACCAAACATGCTAGAAATGCTCCAATTGAGCTAATTAGCTTATTGTGAGAATATTACAAACGTCTGACAAAAGTGAAAAATGTAAATTTCCAATTTCAACTAAACATGCTAGAAATGCTCAAATTGCGCAAATAAGCCTATTTTAAGAATTTTACAAACGTCTGACAAAACTGAAAAATGTAAATTTCCAATTTCAACCAAACATGCTAGAAATGCTCCAATTGAGCTAATTAGCTTATTGAGAGAATATTGCAATTGTCTGACAAAAGTGAAAAATGTAAATTTCCAATTTAAACCAAACATGCTAGAAATGCTCCAATTGAGCTAATTAGCTTATTGTGAGAATATTGCAATTGTCTGACAAAAGTGAAAAATGTAAATTTCCAATTTCAACCAAACATGCTAGAAATGCTCCAATTGAGCTAATTAGCTTATTGTGAGAATATTACAAACGTCTGACAAAACTGAAAAATGTAAATTTCCAATTTCAACCATACATGCTAGAAATGCTCCAATTGAGCATATTAGCTTATTGAGAGAATATTGCAATTGTCTGACAAAAGTGAAAAATGTTAATTTCCAATTTAAACCAAACATGCTAGAAATGCTCCAATTGAGCTAATTAGCTTATTGTGAGAATATTGCAATTGTCTGACAAAAGTGAAAAATGTAAATTTCCAATTTCAACCAAACATGCTAGAAATGCTCCAATTGAGCTAATTAGCTTATTGTGAGAATATTACAAACGTCTGACAAAACTGAAAAATGTAAATTTCCAATTTCAACCAAACATGCTAGAAATGCTCAAATTGCGCAAATAAGCCTACTGTAAGAATTTTACAAACGTCTGACAAAACTGAAAAATGTAAATTTCCAATTTCAACCAAACATGCTAGAAATGCTCCAATTGAGCTAATTAGCTTATTGTGAGAATATTACAAACGTCTGACAAAACTGAAAAATGTAAATTTCCAATTTCAACCAAACATGCTAGAAATGCTCTAATTGAGCTAATTAGCTTATTGTGAGAATATTACAAACGTCTGCCAAAACTGAAAAATGTAAATTTCCAATTTCAACCAAACATGCTAGAATTGCTCCAATTGAGCTAATTAGCTTATTGAGAGAATATTGCAATTGTCTGACAAAAGTGAAAAATGTAAATTTCCAATTTAAACCAAACATGCTAGAAATGCTCCAATTGAGCTAATTAGCTTATTGTGAGAATATTACAAACGTCTGACAAAACTGAAAAATGTAAATTTCCAATTTCAACCAAACATGCTAGAAATGCTCCAATTGAGCTAATTAGCTTATTGAGAGAATATTGCAATTGTCTGACAAAAGTAAAAATGTAAATTTCCAATTTAAACCAAACATGCTAGAAATGCTCCAATTGAGCTAATTAGCTTATTGTGAGAATATTACAAACGTCTGACAAAACTGAAAAATGTAAATTTCCAATTTCAACCAAACATGCTAGAAATGCTCAAATTGCGCAAAAAGCCTACTGTAAGAATATTACAAACGTCTGACAAAACTGAAAAATGTAAATTTCCAATTTCAACCAAACATGCTAGAAATGCTCCAATTGAGCTAATTAGCTTATTGTGAGAATATTACAAACGTCTGCCAAAACGGAAAAATGTAAATTTCCAATTTCAACCAAACATGCTAGAAATGCTCCAATTGAGCTAATTAGCTTATTGTGAGAATATTACAAACGTCTGACAAAAGTGAAAAATGTAAATTTCCAATTTCAACCAAACATGCTAGAAATGCTCCAATTGAGCTACTTAGCTTATTGTGAGAATATTACAAACGTCTGACAAAACTGAAAAATGTAAATTTCCAATTTCAACCAAACATGCTAGAAATGCTCAAATTGCGCAAATAAGCCTACTGTAAGAATTTTACAAACGTCTGACAAAACTGAAAAATGTAAATTTCCAATTTCAACCAAACATGCTAGAAATGCTCCAATTGAGCTAATTAGCTTATTGTGAGAATATTACAAACGTCTGACAAAACTGAAAAATGTAAATTTCCAATTTCAACCAAACATGCTAGAAATGCTCTAATTGAGCTAATTAGCTTATTGTGAGAATATTACAAACGTCTGCCAAAACTGAAAAATGTAAATTTCCAATTTCAACCAAACATGCTAGAATTGCTCCAATTGAGCTAATTAGCTTATTGAGAGAATATTGCAATTGTCTGACGAAAGTGAAAAATGTAAATTTCCAATTTAAACCAAACATGCTAGAAATGCTCCAATTGAGCTAATTAGCTTATTGTGAGAATATTACAAACGTCTGACAAAACTGAAAAATGTAAATTTCCAATTTCAACCAAACATGCTAGAAATGCTCCAATTGAGCTAATTAGCTTATTGAGAGAATATTGCAATTGTCTGACAAAAGTGAAAAATGTAAATTTCCAATTTAAACCAAACATGCTAGAAATGCTCCAATTGAGCTAATTAGCTTATTGTGAGAATATTACAAACGTCTGACAAAACTGAAAAATGTAAATTTCCAATTTCAACCAAACATGCTAGAAATGCTCAAATTGCGCAAAAAGCCTACTGTAAGAATATTACAAACGTCTGACAAAACTGAAAAATGTAAATTTCCAATTTCAACCAAACATGCTAGAAATGCTCCAAATGAGCTAATTAGCTTATTGTGAGAATATTACAAACGTCTGACAAAACTGAAAAATGTAAATTTCCAATTTCAACCAAACATGCTAGAAATGCTCCAAATGAGCTAATTAGCTTATTGTGAGAATATTACAAACGTCTGACAAAACTGAAAAATGTAAATTTCCAATTTCAACCAAACATGCTAGAAATGCTCCAAATGAGCTAATTAGCTTATTGTGAGAATATTACAAACGTCTGACAAAACTGAAAAATGTAAATTTCCAAATTCAACCAAACATGCTAGAAATGCTCCAATTGAGCTAATTAGCTTATTGAGAAATATTGCAATTGTCTGACAAAAGTGAAAAATGTAAATTTCCAATTTAAACCAAACATGCTAGAAATGCTCCAATTGAGCTAATTAGCTTATTGTGAGAATATTGCAATTGTCTGACAAAAGTGAAAAATGTAAATTTCCAATTTCAACCAAACATGCTAGAAATGCTCCAATTGAGCTAATTAGCTTATTGTGAGAATATTACAAACGTCTGACAAAACTGAAAAATGTAAATTTCCAATTTCAACCATACATGCTAGAAATGCTCCAATTGAGCTAATTAGCTTATTGAGAGAATATTGCAATTGTCTGACAAAAGTGAAAAATGTTAATTTCCAATTTAAACCAAACATGCTAGAAATGCTCCAATTGAGCTAATTAGCTTATTGTGAGAATATTGCAATTGTCTGACAAAAGTGAAAAATGTAAATTTCCAATTTCAACCAAACATGCTAGAAATGCTCCAATTGCGGAAATAAGCTTACTGTAAGAATTTTACAAACGTCTGACAAAAGTGAAAAAGTGTAAATTTCCAATTTCAACCAAACATGCTAGAAATGCTCCAATCGAGCTAATTAGCTTATTGTGAGAATATTACAAACGTCTGACAAAAGTGAAAAATCTAAATTTCCAATTTTAACCAAACATGCTAGAAATGCTCAAATTGCGCAAATAAGCCTACTGTAAGAATTTTACAAACGTCTGACAAAACTGAAAAATGTAAATTTCCAATTTCAACCAAACATGCTAGAAATGCTCCAATTGAGCTAATTAGCTTATTGTGAGAATATTGCAATTGTCTGACAAAAGTGAAAAATGTAAATTTACAATTTCAACCAAACATGTTAGAAATGCTCCAATTGAGCTAATTAGCTGATTGTGAGAATATTACAAACGTCTGCCAAAACTGAAAAATGTAAATTTCCAAATTCAACCAAACATGCTAGAAATGCTCCAATTGAGCTAATTAGCTTATTGTGAGAATATTACAAACGTCTGCCAAAACTGAAAAATGTAAATTTCCAATTTCAACCAAACATGCTGGAAATGCTCCAATTGAGCTAATTAGCTTATTGTGAGAATATTGCAATTGTCTGACAAAACTGAAAAATGTAAATTTTCAATTTCAACCAAACATGCTAGAAATGCTCCAATTGAGCTAATTAGCTTATTGTGAGAATATTGCAATTGTCTGACAAAAGTGAAAAATGTAAATTTAGAATTTCAACCAAACATGCTAGAAATGCTCAAATTGCGCAAATAAGCCTACTGTAAGAATTTTACAAACGTCTGACAAAACTGAAAAATGTAAATTTCCAATTTCAACCAAACATGCTAGAAATGCTCCAATTGAGCTAATTAGCTTATTGTGAGAATATTACAAACGTCTGACAAAACTGAAAAATGTAAATTTCCAATTTCAACCAAACATGCTAGAAATGCTCAAATTGCGCAAATAAGCCTACTGTAAGAATTTTCCAAACGTCTGACAAAACTGATAAATGTAAATTTTCAATTTCAACCAAACATGCTAGAAATGCTCCAATTGAGCTAATTAGCTTATTGTGAGAATATTGCAATTGTCTGACAAAACTGAAAAATGTAAATTTTCAATTTCAACCAAACATGCTAGAAATGCTCCAATTGAGCTAATTAGCTTATTGTGAGAATATTGCAATTGTCTGACAAAAGTGAAAAATGTAAATTTAGAATTTCAACCAAACATGCTAGAAATGCTCCAATTGAGCTAATTAGCTTATTGAGAGAATATTGCAATTGTCTGACAAAATTGAAAAATGTAAATTTCCAATTTAAACCAAACATGCTAGAAATGCTCCAATTGAGCTAATTAGCTTATTGTGAGAATATTACAAACGTCTGACAAAACTGAAAAATGTAAATTTCCAATTTCAACCAAACATGCTAGAAATGCTCAAATTGCGCAAATAAGCCTACTGTAAGAATTTTACAAACATCTGACAAAACTGAAAAATGTAAATTTCCAATTTCAACCAAACATGCTAGAAATGCTCCAATTGAGCTAATTAGCTTATTGTGAGAATATTACAAACGTCTGACAAAACTGAAAATTGTAAATTTCCAATTTCAACCAAACATGCTAGAAATGCTCAAATTGCGCAAATAAGCCTACTGTAAGAATTTTCCAAACGTCTGACAAAACTAAAAAATGTAAATTTTCAATTTCAACCAAACATGCTAGAAATGCTCCAATTGAGCTAATTAGCTTATTGTGAGAATATTGCAATTGTCTGACAAAAGTGAAAAATGTAAATTTACAATTTCAACCAAACATGTTAGAAATGCTCCAATTGAGCTAATTAGCTTATTGTGAGAATATTACAAACGTCTGACAAAACTGAAAAATGTAAATTTCCAATTTCAACCAAACATGCTAGAAATGCTCCAATTGAGCTAATTAGCTTATTGAGAGAATATTGCAATTGTCTGACAAAAGTGAAAAATGTAAATTTCCAATTTAAACCAAACATGCTAGAAATGCTCCAATTGAGCTAATTAGCTTATTGTGAGAATATTACAAACGTCTGACAAAACTGAAAATTGTAAAATTCCAATTTCAACCAAACATGCTAGAAATGCTCCAATTGCGGAAATAAGCTTACTGTGAGAATTTTACAAACGTCTGACAAAAGTGAAAAAGTGTAAATTTCCAATTTCAACCAAACATGCTAGAAATGCTCCAATTGAGCTATTTAGCTTATTGAGAGAATATTGCAATTGTCTGACAAAAGTGAAAAATGTAAATTTCCAATTTCAACCAAACATGCTAGAAATGCTCCAATTGAGCTAATTAGCTTATTGTGATAATATTACAAACGTCTGACAAAACTGAAAAATGTAAATTTCCAATTTCAACCAAACATGCTAGAAATGCTCCAATTGCGGAAATAAGCTTACTGTAAGAATTTTACAAACGTCTGACAAAAGTGAAAAAGTGTAAATTTCCAATTTCAACCAAACATGCTAGAAATGCTCCAATTGAGCTATTTAGCTTATTGAGAGAATATTGCAATTGTCTGACAAAAGTGAAAAATGTAAATTTCCAATTTCAACCAAACATGCTAGAAATGCTCCAATTGAGCTAATTAGCTTATTGTGATAATATTACAAACGTCTGACAAAACTGAAAAATGTAAATTTCCAATTTCAACCAAACATGCTAGAAATGCTCCAATTGAGCTAATTAGCTTATTGTGATAATATTACAAACGTCTGACAAAACTGAAAAATGTAAATTTCCAATTTCAACCAAACATGCTAGAAATGCTCCAATTGCGGAAATAAGCTTACTGTGAGAATTTTACAAACGTCTGACAAAAGTGAAAAAGTGTAAATTTCCAATTTCAACCAAACATGCTAGAAATGCTCCAATTGAGCTAATTAGCTTATTGTGAGAATATTACAAACGTCTGACAAAACTGAAAAATGTAAATTTCCAATTTCAACCAAACATGCTAGAAATGCTCCAAATGAGCTAATTAGCTTATTGTGAGAATATTACAAACGTCTGACAAAACTGAAAAATGTAAATTTCCAATTTCAACCAAACATGCTAGAAATGCTCCAAATGAGCTAATTAGCTTATTGTGAGAATATTACAAACGTCTGACAAAACTGAAAAATGTAAATTTCCAATTTCAACCAAACATGCTAGAAATGCTCCAAATGAGCTAATTAGCTTATTGTGAGAATATTACAAACGTCTGACAAAACTGAAAAATGTAAATTTCCAAATTCAACCAAACATGCTAGAAATGCTCCAATTGAGCTAATTAGCTTATTGAGAGAATATTGCAATTGTCTGACAAAAGTGAAAAATGTAAATTTCCAATTTAAACCAAACATGCTAGAAATGCTCCAATTGAGCTAATTAGCTTATTGTGAGAATATTGCAATTGTCTGACAAAAGTGAAAAATGTAAATTTCCAATTTCAACCAAACATGCTAGAAATGCTCCAATTGAGCTAATTAGCTTATTGTGAGAATATTACAAACGTCTGACAAAACTGAAAAATGTAAATTTCCAATTTCAACCATACATGCTAGAAATGCTCCAATTGAGCTAATTATCTTATTGAGAGAATATTGCAATTGTCTGACAAAAGTGAAAAATGTTAATTTCCAATTTAAACCAAACATGCTAGAAATGCTCCAATTGAGCTAATTAGCTTATTGTGAGAATATTGCAATTGTCTGACAAAAGTGAAAAATGTAAATTTCCAATTTCAACCAAACATGCTAGAAATGCTCCAATTGCGGAAATAAGCTTACTGTAAGAATTTTACAAACGTCTGACAAAAGTGAAAAAGTGTAAATTTCCAATTTCAACCAAACATGCTAGAAATGCTCCAATCGAGCTAATTAGCTTATTGTGAGAATATTACAAACGTCTGACAAAAGTGAAAAATCTAAATTTCCAATTTTAACCAAACATGCTAGAAATGCTCAAATTGCGCAAATAAGCCTACTGTAAGAATTTTACAAACGTCTGACAAAACTGAAAAATGTAAATTTCCAATTTCAACCAAACATGCTAGAAATGCTCCAATTGAGCTAATTAGCTTATTGTGAGAATATTGCAATTGTCTGACAAAAGTGAAAAATGTAAATTTACAATTTCAACCAAACATGTTAGAAATGCTCCAATTGAGCTAATTAGCTTATTGTGAGAATATTACAAACGTCTGCCAAAACTGAAAAATGTAAATTTCCAAATTCAACCAAACATGCTAGAAATGCTCCAATTGAGCTAATTAGCTTATTGTGAGAATATTACAAACGTCTGCCAAAACTGAAAAATGTAAATTTCCAATTTCAACCAAACATGCTGGAAATGCTCCAATTGAGCTAATTAGCTTATTGTGAGAATATTGCAATTGTCTGACAAAAGTGAAAAATGTAAATTTTCAATTTAAACCAAACATGCTAGAAATGCTCCAATTGAGCTAATTAGCTTATTGTGAGAATATTACAAACGTCTGCCAAACTGAAAAATGTAAATTTCCAATTTCAACCAAACATGCTAGAAATGCTCAAATTGCGCAAATAAGCCTACTGTAAGAATTTTACAAACGTCTGACAAAACTGAAAAATGTAAATTTCCAATTTCAACCAAACATGCTAGAAATGCTCCAATTGAGCTAATTAGCTTATTGTGAGAATATTACAAACGTCTGACAAAACTGAAAAATGTAAATTTCCAATTTCAACCAAACATGCTAGAAATGCTCAAATTGCGCAAATAAGCCTACTGTAAGAATTTTCCAAACGTCTGACAAAACTGATAAATGTAAATTTTCAATTTCAACCAAACATGCTAGAAATGCTCCAATTGAGCTAATTAGCTTATTGTGAGAATATTGCAATTGTCTGACAAAACTGAAAAATGTAAATTTTCAATTTCAACCAAACATGCTAGAAATGCTCCAATTGAGCTAATTAGCTTATTGTGAGAATATTGCAATTGTCTGACAAAAGTGAAAAATGTAAATTTAGAATTTCAACCAAACATGCTAGAAATGCTCCAATTGAGCTAATTAGCTTATTGAGAGAATATTGCAATTGTCTGACAAAATTGAAAAATGTAAATTTCCAATTTAAACCAAACATGCTAGAAATGCTCCAATTGAGCTAATTAGCTTATTGTGAGAATATTACAAACGTCTGACAAAACTGAAAAATGTAAATTTCCAATTTCAACCAAACATGCTAGAAATGCTCAAATTGCGCAAATAAGCCTACTGTAAGAATTTTACAAACATCTGACAAAACTGAAAAATGTAAATTTCCAATTTCAACCAAACATGCTAGAAATGCTCCAATTGAGCTAATTAGCTTATTGTGAGAATATTACAAACGTCTGACAAAACTGAAAATTGTAAATTTCCAATTTCAACCAAACATGCTAGAAATGCTCAAATTGCGCAAATAAGCCTACTGTAAGAATTTTCCAAACGTCTGACAAAACTGAAAAATGTAAATTTTCAATTTCAACCAAACATGCTAGAAATGCTCCAATTGAGCTAATTAGCTTATTGTGAGAATATTGCAATTGTCTGACAAAAGTGAAAAATGTAAATTTACAATTTCAACCAAACATGTTAGAAATGCTCCAATTGAGCTAATTAGCTTATTGTGAGAATATTACAAACGTCTGACAAAACTGAAAAATGTAAATTTCCAATTTCAACCAAACATGCTAGAAATGCTCCAATTGAGCTAATTAGCTTATTGAGAGAATATTGCAATTGTCTGACAAAAGTGAAAAATGTAAATTTCCAATTTAAACCAAACATGCTAGAAATGCTCCAATTGAGCTAATTAGCTTATTGTGAGAATATTACAAACGTCTGCCAAACTGAAAAATGTAAATTTCCAATTTCAACCAAACATGCTAGAAATGCTCAAATTGCGCAAATAAGCCTACTGTAAGAATTTTACAAACGTCTGACAAAACTGAAAAATGTAAATTTCCAATTTCAACCAAACATGCTAGAAATGCTCCAATTGAGCTAATTAGCTTATTGTGAGAATATTACAAACGTCTGACAAAACTGAAAAATGTAAATTTCCAATTTCAACCAAACATGCTAGAAATGCTCAAATTGCGCAAATAAGCCTACTGTAAGAATTTTCCAAACGTCTGACAAAACTGATAAATGTAAATTTTCAATTTCAACCAAACATGCTAAAAATGCTCCAATTGAGCTAATTAGCTTATTGTGAGAATATTGCAATTGTCTGACAAAACTGAAAAATGTAAATTTTCAATTTCAACCAAACATGCTAGAAATGCTCCAATTGAGCTAATTAGCTTATTGTGAGAATATTGCAATTGTCTGACAAAAGTGAAAAATGTAAATTTAGAATTTCAACCAAACATGCTAGAAATGCTCCAATTGAGCTAATTAGCTTATTGAGAGAATATTGCAATTGTCTGACAAAATTGAAAAATGTAAATTTCCAATTTAAACCAAACATGCTAGAAATGCTCCAATTGAGCTAATTAGCTTATTGTGAGAATATTACAAACGTATGACAAAACTGAAAAATGTAAATTTCCAATTTCAACCAAACATGCTAGAAATGCTCAAATTGCGCAAATAAGCCTACTGTAAGAATTTTACAAACATCTGACAAAACTGAAAAATGTAAATTTCCAATTTCAACCAAACATGCTAGAAATGCTCCAATTGAGCTAATTAGCTTATTGTGAGAATATTACAAACGTCTGACAAAACTGAAAATTGTAAATTTCCAATTTCAACCAAACATGCTAGAAATGCTCAAATTGCGCAAATAAGCCTACTGTAAGAATTTTCCAAACGTCTGACAAAACTGAAAAATGTAAATTTTCAATTTCAACCAAACATGCTAGAAATGCTCCAATTGAGCTAATTAGCTTATTGTGAGAATATTGCAATTGTCTGACAAAAGTGAAAAATGTAAATTTACAATTTCAACCAAACATGTTAGAAATGCTCCAATTGAGCTAATTAGCTTATTGTGAGAATATTACAAACGTCTGACAAAACTGAAAAATGTAAATTTCCAATTTCAACCAAACATGCTAGAAATGCTCCAATTGAGCTAATTAGCTTATTGAGAGAATATTGCAATTGTCTGACAAAAGTGAAAAATGTAAATTTCCAATTTAAACCAAACATGCTAGAAATGCTCCAATTGAGCTAATTAGCTTATTGTGAGAATATTACAAACGTCTGACAAAACTGAAAATTGTAAAATTCCAATTTCAACCAAACATGCTAGAAATGCTCCAATTGCGGAAATAAGCTTACTGTGAGAATTTTACAAACGTCTGACAAAAGTGAAAAAGTGTAAATTTCCAATTTCAACCAAACATGCTAGAAATGCTCCAATTGAGCTATTTAGCTTATTGAGAGAATATTGCAATTGTCTGACAAAAGTGAAAAATGTAAATTTCCAATTTCAACCAAACATGCTAGAAATGCTCCAATTGAGCTAATTAGCTTATTGTGATAATATTACAAACGTCTGACAAAAGTGAAAAATGTAAATTTCCAATTTCAACCAAACATGCTAGAAATGCTCCAATTGCGGAAATAAGCTTACTGTAAGAATTTTACAAACGTCTGACAAAAGTGAAAAAGTGTAAATTTCCAATTTCAACCAAACATGCTAGAAATGCTCCAATCGAGCTAATTAGCTTATTGTGAGAATATTACAAACGTCTGACAAAAGTGAAAAATCTAAATTTCCAATTTTAACCAAACATGCTAGAAATGCTCAAATTGCGCAAATAAGCCTACTGTAAGAATTTTACAAACGTCTGACAAAACTGAAAAATGTAAATTTCCAATTTCAACCAAACATGCTAGAAATGCTCCAATTGAGCTAATTAGCTTATTGTGAGAATATTGCAATTGTCTGACAAAAGTGAAAAATGTAAATTTACAATTTCAACCAAACATGTTAGAAATGCTCCAATTGAGCTAATTAGCTTATTGTGAGAATATTACAAACGTCTGCCAAAACTGAAAAATGTAAATTTCCAAATTCAACCAAACATGCTAGAAATGCTCCAATTGAGCTAATTAGCTTATTGTGAGAATATTACAAACGTCTGCCAAAACTGAAAAATGTAAATTTCCAATTTCAACCAAACATGCTGGAAATGCTCCAATTGAGCTAATTAGCTTATTGTGAGAATATTGCAATTGTCTGACAAAAGTGAAAAATGTAAATTTTCAATTTAAACCAAACATGCTAGAAATGCTCCAATTGAGCTAATTAGCTTATTGTGAGAATATTACAAACGTCTGCCAAACTGAAAAATGTAAATTTCCAATTTCAACCAAACATGCTAGAAATGCTCAAATTGCGCAAATAAGCCTACTGTAAGAATTTTACAAACGTCTGACAAAACTGAAAAATGTAAATTTCCAATTTCAACCAAACATGCTAGAAATGCTCCAATTGAGCTAATTAGCTTATTGTGAGAATATTACAAACGTCTGACAAAACTGAAAAATGTAAATTTCCAATTTCAACCAAACATGCTAGAAATGCTCAAATTGCGCAAATAAGCCTACTGTAAGAATTTTCCAAACGTCTGACAAAACTGATAAATGTAAATTTTCAATTTCAACCAAACATGCTAGAAATGCTCCAATTGAGCTAATTAGCTTATTGTGAGAATATTGCAATTGTCTGACAAAACTGAAAAATGTAAATTTTCAATTTCAACAAAACATGCTAGAAATGCTCCAATTGAGCTAATTAGCTTATTGTGAGAATATTGCAATTGTCTGATAAAAGTGAAAAATGTAAATTTAGAATTTCAACCAAACATGCTAGAAATGCTCCAATTGAGCTAATTAGCTTATTGAGAGAATATTGCAATTGTCTGACAAAATTGAAAAATGTAAATTTCCAATTTAAACCAAACATGCTAGAAATGCTCCAATTGAGCTAATTAGCTTATTGTGAGAATATTACAAACGTCTGACAAAACTGAAAAATGTAAATTTCCAATTTCAACCAAACATGCTAGAAATGCTCAAATTGCGCAAATAAGCCTACTGTAAGAATTTTACAAACATCTGACAAAACTGAAAAATGTAAATTTCCAATTTCAACCAAACATGCTAGAAATGCTCCAATTGAGCTAATTAGCTTATTGTGAGAATATTACAAACGTCTGACAAAACTGAAAATTGTAAATTTCCAATTTCAACCAAACATGCTAGAAATGCTCAAATTGCGCAAATAAGCCTACTGTAAGAATTTTCCAAACGTCTGACAAAACTGAAAAATGTAAATTTTCAATTTCAACCAAACATGCTAGAAATGCTCCAATTGAGCTAATTAGCTTATTGTGAGAATATTGCAATTGTCTGACAAAAGTGAAAAATGTAAATTTACAATTTCAACCAAACATGTTAGAAATGCTCCAATTGAGCTAATTAGCTTATTGTGAGAATATTACAAACGTCTGACAAAACTGAAAAATGTAAATTTCCAATTTCAACCAAACATGCTAGAAATGCTCCAATTGAGCTAATTAGCTTATTGAGAGAATATTGCAATTGTCTGACAAAAGTGAAAAATGTAAATTTCCAATTTAAACCAAACATGCTAGAAATGCTCCAATTGAGCTAATTAGCTTATTGTGAGAATATTACAAACGTCTGACAAAACTGAAAATTGTAAAATTCCAATTTCAACCAAACATGCTAGAAATGCTCCAATTGCGGAAATAAGCTTACTGTGAGAATTTTACAAACGTCTGACAAAAGTGAAAAAGTGTAAATTTCCAATTTCAACCAAACATGCTAGAAATGCTCCAATTGAGCTATTTAGCTTATTGAGAGAATATTGCAATTGTCTGACAAAAGTGAAAAATGTAAATTTCCAATTTCAACCAAACATGCTAGAAATGCTCCAATTGAGCTAATTAGCTTATTGTGATAATATTACAAACGTCTGACAAAACTGAAAAATGTAAATTTCCAATTTCAACCAAACATGCTAGAAATGCTCCAATTGCGGAAATAAGCTTACTGTAAGAATTTTACAAACGTCTGACAAAAGTGAAAAAGTGTAAATTTCCAATTTCAACCAAACATGCTAGAAATGCTCAAATTGCGCAAATCAGCCTACTGTAAGAATTTTCCAAACGTCTGACAAAACTGAAAAATGTAAATTTTCAATTTCAACCAAACATGCTAGAAATGCTCCAATTGAGCTAATTAGCTTATTGTGAGAATATTGCAATTGTCTGACAAAAGTGAAAAATGTAAATTTACAATTGCAACCAAACATGTTAGAAATGCTCCAATTGAGCTAATTAGCTTATTGTGAGAATATTGCAATTGTCTGACAAAAGTGAAAAATGTAAATTTAAAATTTCAACCAAACATGTTAGAAATGCTCCAATTGAGCTAATCAGCTTATTGTGAGAATATTACAAACGTCTGACCAAACTGAAAAATGTAAATTTCCAATTTCAACCAAACATGCTAGAAATGCTCCAATTGCGGAAATAAGCTTACTGTAAGAATTTTACAAACGTCTGACAAAACTGAAAAATGTAAATCTCCAATTTCAACCAAACATGCTAGAAATGCTCAAATTGCGCAAATAAGCCTATTGTAAGAATTTTACAAACGTCTGACAAAACTGAAAATTGTAAATTTCCAATTTCAACCAAACATGCTAGAATTGCTCCAATTGAGCTAATTAGCTTATTGAGAGAATATTTCAATTGTCTGACAAAAGTGAAAAATGTAAATTTCCAAATTCAACCAAACATGCTAGAAATGCTCCAATTGAGCTAATTAGCTTATTGTGAGAATATTACAAACGTCTGACAAAAGTGAAAAATGTAAATTTCCAATTTCAACTAAACATGCTAGAAATGCTCAAACTGCGCAAATAAGCCTATTTTAAGAATTTTACAAACGTCTGACAAAACTGAAAAATGTAAATTTCCAATTTCAACCAAACATGCTAGAAATGCTCCAATTGAGCTAATTAGCTTATTGAGAGAATATTGCAATTGTCTGACAAAAGTGAAAAATGTAAATTTCCAATTTAAACCTAACATGCTAGAAATGCTCCAATTGAGCTAATTAGCTTATTGTGAGAATATTGCAATTGTCTGACAAAAGTGAAAAATGTAAATTTCCAATTTCAACCAAACATGCTAGAAATGCTCCAATTGAGCTAATTAGCTTATTGTGAGAATATTACAAACGTCTGACAAAACTGAAAAATGTAAATTTCCAATTTCAACCATACATGCTAGAAATGCTCCAATTGAGCATATTAGCTTATTGAGAGAATATTGCAATTGTCTGACAAAAGTGAAAAATGTTAATTTCCAATTTAAACCAAACATGCTAGAAATGCTCCAATTGAGCTAATTAGCTTATTGTGAGAATATTGCAATTGTCTGACAAAAGTGAAAAATGTAAATTTCCAATTTCAACCAAACATGCTAGAAATGCTCCAATTGAGCTAATTAGCTTATTGTGAGAATATTACAAACGTCTGACAAAACTGAAAAATGTAAATTTCCAATTTCAACCAAACATGCTAGAAATGCTCAAATTGCGCAAATAAGCCTACTGTAAGAATTTTACAAACGTCTGACAAAACTGAAAAATGTAAATTTCCAATTTCAACCAAACATGCTAGAAATGCTCCAATTGAGCTAATTAGCTTATTGTGAGAATATTACAAACGTCTGACAAAACTGAAAAATGTAAATTTCCAATTTCAACCAAACATGCTAGAAATGCTCTAATTGAGCTAATTAGCTTATTGTGAGAATATTACAAATGTCTGCCAAAACTGAAAAATGTAAATTTCCAATTTCAACCAAACATGCTAGAATTGCTCCAATTGAGCTAATTAGCTTATTGAGAGAATATTGCAATTGTCTGACAAAAGTGAAAAATGTAAATTTCCAATTTAAACCAAACATGCTAGAAATGCTCCAATTGAGCTAATTAGCTTATTGTGAGAATATTACAAACGTCTGACAAAACTGAAAAATGTAAATTTCCAATTTCAACCAAACATGCTAGAAATGCTCCAATTGAGCTAATTAGCTTATTGAGAGAATATTGCAATTGTCTGACAAAAGTGAAAATGTAAATTTCCAATTTAAACCAAACATGCTAGAAATGCTCCAATTGAGCTAATTAGCTTATTGTGAGAATATTACAAACGTCTGACAAAACTGAAAAATGTAAATTTCCAATTTCAACCAAACATGCTAGAAATGCTCAAATTGCGCAAAAAGCCTACTGTAAGAATATTACAAACGTCTGACAAAACTGAAAAATGTAAATTTCCAATTTCAACCAAACATGCTAGAAATGCTCCAAATGAGCTAATTAGCTTATTGTGAGAATATTACAAACGTCTGACAAAACTGAAAAATGTAAATTTCCAATTTCAACCAAACATGCTAGAAATGCTCCAATTGAGCTAATTAGCTTATTGTGAGAATATTACAAACGTCTGCCAAAACGGAAAAATGTAAATTTCGAATTTCAACCAAACATGCTAGAAATGCTCCAATTGAGCTAATTAGCTTATTGTGAGAATATTACAAACGTCTGACAAAAGTGAAAAATGTAAATTTCCAATTTCAACCAAACATGCTAGAAATGCTCCAATTGAGCTAATTAGCTTATTGTGAGAATATTACAAACGTCTGACAAAACTGAAAAATGTAAATTTCCAATTTCAACCAAACATGCTAGAAATGCTCAAATTGCGCAAATAAGCCTACTGTAAGAATTTTACAAACGTCTGACAAAACTGAAAAATGTAAATTTCCAATTTCAACCAAACATGCTAGAAATGCTCTAATTGAGCTAATTAGCTTATTGTGAGAATATTACAAACGTCTGACAAAACTGAAAAATGTAAATTTCCAATTTCAACCAAACATGCTAGAAATGCTCCAATTGAGCTAATTAGCTTATTGAGAGAATATTGCAATTGTCTGACAAAAGTGAAAATGTAAATTTCCAATTTAAACCAAACATGCTAGAAATGCTCCAATTGAGCTAATTAGCTTATTGTGAGAATATTACAAACGTCTGACAAAACTGAAAAATGTAAATTTCCAATTTCAACCAAACATGCTAGAAATGCTCAAATTGCGCAAAAAGCCTACTGTAAGAATATTACAAACGTCTGACAAAACTGAAAAATGTAAATTTCCAATTTCAACCAAACATGCTAGAAATGCTCCAAATGAGCTAATTAGCTTATTGTGAGAATATTACAAACGTCTGACAAAACTGAAAAATGTAAATTTCCAATTTCAACCAAACATGCTAGAAATGCTCCAATTGAGCTAATTAGCTTATTGTGAGAATATTACAAACGTCTGCCAAAACGGAAAAATGTAAATTTCCAATTTCAACCAAACATGCTAGAAATGCTCCAATTGAGCTAATTAGCTTATTGTGAGAATATTACAAACGTCTGACAAAAGTGAAAAATGTAAATTTCCAATTTCAACCAAACATGCTAGAAATGCTCCAATTGAGCTAATTAGCTTATTGTGAGAATATTACAAACGTCTGACAAAACTGAAAAATGTAAATTTCCAATTTCAACCAAACATGCTAGAAATGCTCAAATTGCGCAAATAAGCCTACTGTAAGAATATTACAAACGTCTGACAAAACTGAAAAATGTAAATTTCCAATTTCAACCAAACATGCTAGAAATGCTCCAATTGAGCTAATTAGCTTATTGTGAGAATATTACAAACGTCTGACAAAACTGAAAAATGTAAATTTCCAATTTCAACCAAACATGCTAGAAATGCTCTAATTGAGCTAATTAGCTTATTGTGAGAATATTACAAACGTCTGCCAAAACTGAAAAATGTAAATTTCCAATTTAAACCAAACATGCTAGAATTGCTCCAATTGAGCTAATTAGCTTATTGAGAGAATATTGCAATTGTCTGACGAAAGTGAAAAATGTAAATTTCCAATTTAAACCAAACATGCTAGAAATGCTCCAATTGAGCTAATTAGCTTATTGTGAGAATATTACAAACGTCTGACAAAACTGAAAAATGTAAATTTCCAATTTCAACCAAACATGCTAGAAATGCTCCAATTGAGCTAATTAGCTTATTGAGAGAATATTGCAATTGTCTGACAAAAGTGAAAAATGAAAATTTCCAATTTAAACCAAACATGCTAGAAATGCTCCAATTGAGCTAATTAGCTTATTGTGAGAATATTACAAACGTCTGACAAAACTGAAAAATGTAAATTTCCAATTTCAACCAAACATGCTAGAAATGCTCAAATTGCGCAAAAAGCCTACTGTAAGAATATTACAAACGTCTGACAAAACTGAAAAATGTAAATTTCCAATTTCAACCAAACATGCTAGAAATGCTCCAAATGAGCTAATTAGCTTATTGTGAGAATATTACAAACGTCTGACAAAACTGAAAAATGTAAATTTCCAATTTCAACCAAACATGCTAGAAATGCTCCAAATGAGCTAATTAGCTTATTGTGAGAATATTACAAACGTCTGACAAAACTGAAAAATGTAAATTTCCAATTTCAACCAAACATGCTAGAAATGCTCCAAATGAGCTAATTAGCTTATTGTGAGAATATTACAAACGTCTGACAAAACTGAAAAATGTAAATTTCCAATTTCAACCAAACATGCTAGAAATGCTCCAATTGAGCTAATTAGCTTATTGAGAGAATATTGCAATTGTCTGACAAAAGTGAAAAATGTAAATTTCCAATTTAAACCAAACATGCTAGAAATGCTCCAATTGAGCTAATTAGCTTATTGTGAGAATATTGCAATTGTCTGACAAAAGTGAAAAATGTAAATTTCCAATTTCAACCAAACATGCTAGAAATGCTCCAATTGAGCTAATTAGCTTATTGTGAGAATATTACAAACGTCTGACAAAACTGAAAAATGTAAATTTCCAATTTCAACCATACATGCTAGAAATGCTCCAATTGAGCTAATTAGCTTATTGAGAGAATATTGCAATTGTCTGACAAAAGTGAAAAATGTTAATTTCCAATTTAAACCAAACATGCTAGAAATGCTCCAATTGAGCTAATTAGCTTATTGTGAGAATATTGCAATTGTCTGACAAAAGTGAAAAATGTAAATTTCCAATTTCAACCAAACATGCTAGAAATGCTCCAATTGCGGAAATAAGCTTACTGTAAGAATTTTACAAACGTCTGACAAAAGTGAAAAAGTGTAAATTTCCAATTTCAACCAAACATGCTAGAAATGCTCAAATTGCGCAAAAAGCCTACTGTAAGAATATTACAAACGTCTGACAAAACTGAAAAATGTAAATTTCCAATTTCAACCAAACATGCTAGAAATGCTCAAATTGCGCAAAAAGCCTACTGTAAGAATATTACAAACGTCTGACAAAACTGAAAAATGTAAATTTCCAATTTCAACCAAACATGCTAGAAATGCTCCAAATGAGCTAATTAGCTTATTGTGAGAATATTACAAACGTCTGACAAAACTGAAAAATGTAAATTTCCAATTTCAACCAAACATGCTAGAAATGCTCCAAATGAGCTAATTAGCTTATTGTGAGAATATTACAAACGTCTGACAAAACTGAAAAATGTAAATTTCCAATTTCAACCAAACATGCTAGAAATGCTCCAATTGAGCTAATTAGCTTATTGTGAGAATATTACAAACGTCTGACAAAACTGAAAAATGTAAATTTCCAATTTCAACCAAACATGCTAGAAATGCTCAAATTGCGCAAATAAGCCTACTGTAAGAATTTTCCAAACGTCTGACAAAACTGAAAAATGTAAATTTTCAATTTCAACCAAACATGCTAGAAATGCTCAAATTGCGCAAATAAGCCTACTGTAAGAATTTTACAAACGTCTGACAAAACTGAAAAATGTAAATTTCCAATTTCAACCAAACATGCTAGAAATGCTCCAATTGAGCTAATTAGCTTATTGTGAGAATATTACAAACGTCTGACAAAACTGAAAAATGTAAATTTCCAATTTCAACCAAACATGCTAGAAATGCTCAAATTGCGCAAATAAGCCTACTGTAAGAATTTTCCAAACGTCTGACAAAACTGATAAATGTAAATTTTCAATTTCAACCAAACATGCTAGAAATGCTCCAATTGAGCTAATTAGCTTATTGTGAGAATATTGCAATTGTCTGACAAAAGTGAAAAATGTAAATTTAGAATTTCAACCAAACATGTTAGAAATGCTCCAATTGAGCTAATTAGCTTATTGTGAGAATATTACAAACGTCTGACAAAACTGAAAAATGTAAATTTCCAATTTCAACCAAACATGCTAGAAATGCTCCAATTGAGCTAATTAGCTTATTGAGAGAATATTGCAATTGTCTGACAAAAGTGAAAAATGTAAATTTCCAATTTAAACCAAACATGCTAGAAATGCTCCAATTGAGCTAATTAGCTTATTGTGAGAATATTACAAACGTCTGACAAAACTGAAAAATGTAAATTTCCAATTTCAACCAAACATGCTAGAAATGCTCCAATTGCGGAAATAAGCTTACTGTAAGAATTTTACAAACGTCTGACAAAAGTGAAAAAGTGTAAATTTCCAATTTTAACCAAACATGCTAGAAATGCTCCAATTGAGCTAATTAGCTTATTGTGAGAATATTACAAACGTCTGACAAAAGTGAAAAATGTAAATTTCCAATTTCTACTAAACATGCTAGAAATGCTCAAATTGCGCAAATAAGCCTATTTTAAGAATTTTACAAACGTCTGACAAAACTGAAAAATGTAAATTTCCAATTTCAACCAAACATGCTAGAAATGCTCCAATTGAGCTAATTAGCTTATTGTGAGAATATTACAAACGTCTGACAAAACTGAAAAATGTAAATTTCCAATTTCAACCAAACATGCTAGAAATGCTCAAATTGCGCAAATAAGCCTACTGTAAGAATTTTACAAACGTCTGACAAAACTGAAAAATGTAAATTTCCAATTTCAACCAAACATGCTAGAAATGCTCCAATTGAGCTAATTAGCTTATTGTGAGAATATTACAAACGTCTGACAAAACTGAAAATTGTAAATTTCCAATTTCAACCAAACATGCTAGAAATGCTCCAATTGAGCTAATTAGTTTATTGAGAGAATATTGCAATTGTCTGACAAAATTGAAAAATGTAAATTTCCAATTTAAACCAAACATGCTAGAAATGCTCCAATTGAGCTAATTAGCTTATTGTGAGAATATTACAAACGTCTGACAAAACTGAAAAATGTAAATTTCCAATTTCAACCAAACATGCTAGAAATGCTCAAATTGCGCAAATAAGCCTACTGTAAGAATTTTACAAACGTCTGACAAAACTGAAAAATGTAAATTTCCAATTTCAACCAAACATGCTAGAAATGCTCCAATTGAGCTAATTAGCTTATTGTGAGAATATTACAAACGTCTGACAAAACTGAAAATTGTAAATTTCCAATTTCAACCAAACATGCTAGAAATGCTCAAATTGCGCAAATAAGCCTACTGTAAGAATTTTCCAAACGTCTGACAAAACTGAAAAATGTAAATTTTCAATTTCAACCAAACATGCTAGAAATGCTCCAATTGAGCTAATTAGCTTATTGTGAGAATATTGCAATTGTCTGACAAAAGTGAAAAATGTAAATTTACAATTTCAACCAAACATGCTAGAAATGCTCAAATTGCGCAAATAAGCCTACTGTAAGAATTTTCCAAACGTCTGACAAAACTGAAAAAGTGTAAATTTCCAATTTTAACCAAACATGCTAGAAATGCTCCAATTGAGCTAATTAGCTTATTGTGAGAATATTACAAACGTCTGACAAAAGTGAAAAATGTAAATTTCCAATTTCTACTAAACATGCTAGAAATGCTCAAATTGCGCAAATAAGCCTATTTTAAGAATTTTACAAACGTCTGACAAAACTGAAAAATGTAAATTTCCAATTTCAACCAAACATGCTAGAAATGCTCCAATTGAGCTAATTAGCTTATTGTGAGAATATTACAAACGTCTGACAAAACTGAAAAATGTAAATTTCCAATTTCAACCAAACATGCTAGAAATGCTCCAATTGAGCTAATTAGTTTATTGAGAGAATATTGCAATTGTCTGACAAAATTGAAAAATGTAAATTTCCAATTTAAACCAAACATGCTAGAAATGCTCCAATTGAGCTAATTAGCTTATTGTGAGAATATTACAAACGTCTGACAAAACTGAAAAATGTAAATTTCCAATTTCAACCAAACATGCTAGAAATGCTCAAATTGCGCAAATAAGCCTACTGTAAGAATTTTACAAACGTCTGACAAAACTGAAAAATGTAAATTTCCAATTTCAACCAAACATGCTAGAAATGCTCCAATTGAGCTAATTAGCTTATTGTGAGAATATTACAAACGTCTGACAAAAGTGAAAAATGTAAATTTCCAATTTCTACTAAACATGCTAGAAATGCTCAAATTGCGCAAATAAGCCTATTTTAAGAATTTTACAAACGTCTGACAAAACTGAAAAATGTAAATTTCCAATTTCAACCAAACATGCTAGAAATGCTCCAATTGAGCTAATTAGCTTATTGTGAGAATATTACAAACGTCTGACAAAACTGAAAAATGTAAATTTCCAATTTCAACCAAACATGCTAGAAATGCTCCAATTGAGCTAATTAGTTTATTGAGAGAATATTGCAATTGTCTGACAAAATTGAAAAATGTAAATTTCCAATTTAAACCAAACATGCTAGAAATGCTCCAATTGAGCTAATTAGCTTATTGTGAGAATATTACAAACGTCTGACAAAACTGAAAAATGTAAATTTCCAATTTCAACCAAACATGCTAGAAATGCTCAAATTGCGCAAATAAGCCTACTGTAAGAATTTTACAAACGTCTGACAAAACTGAAAAATGTAAATTTCCAATTTCAACCAAACATGCTAGAAATGCTCCAATTGAGCTAATTAGCTTATTGTGAGAATATTACAAACGTCTGACAAAACTGAAAATTGTAAATTTCCAATTTCAACCAAACATGCTAGAAATGCTCAAATTGCGCAAATAAGCCTACTGTAAGAATTTTCCAAACGTCTGACAAAACTGAAAAATGTAAATTTTCAATTTCAACCAAACATGCTAGAAATGCTCCAATTGAGCTAATTAGCTTATTGTGAGAATATTGCAATTGTCTGACAAAAGTGAAAAATGTAAATTTACAATTTCAACCAAACATGCTAGAAATGCTCAAATTGCGCAAATAAGCCTACTGTAAGAATTTTCCAAACGTCTGACAAAACTGAAAAAGTGTAAATTTCCAATTTTAACCAAACATGCTAGAAATGCTCCAATTGAGCTAATTAGCTTATTGTGAGAATATTACAAACGTCTGACAAAAGTGAAAAATGTAAATTTCCAATTTCTACTAAACATGCTAGAAATGCTCAAATTGCGCAAATAAGCCTATTTTAAGAATTTTACAAACGTCTGACAAAACTGAAAAATGTAAATTTCCAATTTCAACCAAACATGCTAGAAATGCTCCAATTGAGCTAATTAGCTTATTGTGAGAATATTACAAACGTCTGACAAAACTGAAAAATGTAAATTTCCAATTTCAACCAAACATGCTAGAAATGCTCCAATTGAGCTAATTAGTTTATTGAGAGAATATTGCAATTGTCTGACAAAATTGAAAAATGTAAATTTCCAATTTAAACCAAACATGCTAGAAATGCTCCAATTGAGCTAATTAGCTTATTGTGAGAATATTACAAACGTCTGACAAAACTGAAAAATGTAAATTTCCAATTTCAACCAAACATGCTAGAAATGCTCAAATTGCGCAAATAAGCCTACTGTAAGAATTTTACAAACGTCTGACAAAACTGAAAAATGTAAATTTCCAATTTCAACCAAACATGCTAGAAATGCTCCAATTGAGCTAATTAGCTTATTGTGAGAATATTACAAACGTCTGACAAAACTGAAAATTGTAAATTTCCAATTTCAACCAAACATGCTAGAAATGCTCAAATTGCGCAAATAAGCCTACTGTAAGAATTTTCCAAACGTCTGACAAAACTGAAAAATGTAAATTTTCAATTTCAACCAAACATGCTAGAAATGCTCCAATTGAGCTAATTAGCTTATTGTGAGAATATTGCAATTGTCTGACAAAAGTGAAAAATGTAAATTTACAATTTCAACCAAACATGTTAGAAATGCTCCAATTGAGCTAATTAGTTTATTGTGAGAATATTACAAACGTCTGACAAAACTGAAAAATGTAAATTTCCAATTTCAACCAAACATGCTAGAAATGCTCCAATTGAGCTAATTAGCTTATTGAGAGAATATTGCAATTGTCTGACAAAAGTGAAAAATGTAAATTTCCAATTTAAACCAAACATGCTAGAAATGCTCCAATTGAGCTAATTAGCTTATTGTGAGAATATTACAAACGTCTGACAAAACTGAAAATTGTAAAATTCCAATTTCAACCAAACATGCTAGAAATGCTCCAATTGCGGAAATAAGCTTACTGTAAGAATTTTACAAACGTCTGACAAAAGTGAAAAAGTGTAAATTTCCAATTTCAACCAAACATGCTAGAAATGCTCCAATTGAGCTATTTAGCTTATTGAGAGAATATTGCAATTGTCTGACAAAAGTGAAAAATGTAAATTTCCAATTTCAACCAAACATGCTAGAAATGCTCTAATTGAGCTAATTAGCTTATTGTGATAATATTACAAACGTCTGACAAAACTGAAAAATGTAAATTTCCAATTTCAACCAAACATGCTAGAAATGCTCCAATTGCGGAAATAAGCTTACTGTAAGAATTTTACAAACGTCTGACAAAAGTGAAAAAGTGTAAATTTCCAATTTCAACCAAACATGCTAGAAATGCTCAAATTGCGCAAATCAGCCTACTGTAAGAATTTTCCAAACGTCTGACAAAACTGAAAAATGTAAATTTTCAATTTCAACCAAACATGCTAGAAATGCTCCAATTGAGCTAATTAGCTTATTGTGAGAATATTGCAATTGTCTGACAAAAGTGAAAAATGTAAATTTACAATTGCAACCAAACATGTTAGAAATGCTCCAATTGAGCTAATTAGCTTATTGTGAGAATATTGCAATTGTCTGACAAAAGTGAAAAATGTAAATTTACAATTTCAACCAAACATGTTAGAAATGCTCCAATTGAGCTAATTAGCTTATTGTGAGAATATTACAAACGTCTGACCAAACTGAAAAATGTAAATTTCCAATTTCAACCAAACATGCTAGAAATGCTCCAATTGAGCTAATTAGCTTATTGTGAGAATATTACAAACGTCTGACCAAACTGAAAAATGTAAATTTCCAATTTCAACCAAACATGCTAGAAATGCTCCAATTGAGCTAATTAGCTTATTGTGAGAATATTACAAACGTCTGACAAAACTGAAAAATGTGAATTTCCAATTTCAACCATACATGCTAGAAATGCTCCAATTGAGCTAATTAGCTTATTGTGAGAATATTACAAACGTCTGACAAAACTGAAAAATGTAAATTTCCAATTTCAACAAAACATGCTAGAAATGCTCCAATTGAGCTAATTAGCTTATTGTGAGAATATTACAAACGTCTGACAAAACTGAAAAATGTAAATTTACAATTTCAACCAAAAATGTTAGAAATGCTCCAATTGAGCTAATTAGCTTATTGTGAGAATATTACAAACGTCTGACAAAACTGAAAAATGTAAATTTCCAATTTCAACCAAACATGCTAGAAATGCTCCAATTGAGCTAATTAGCTTATTGTGAGAATATTACAAACGTCTGACAAAACTGAAAATTGTAAATTTCCAATTTCAACCAAACATGCTAGAAATGCTCAAATTGCGCAAATAAGCCTACTGTAAGAATTTTCCAAACGTCTGACAAAACTGAAAAATGTAAATTTTCAATTTCAACCAAACATGCTAGAAATGCTCCAATTGAGCTAATTAGCTTATTGTGAGAATATTGCAATTGTCTGACAAAAGTGAAAAATGTAAATTTCCAATTTCAACCAAACATGCTAGAAATGCTCAAATTGCGCAAATAAGCCTACTGTAAGAATTTTCCAAACGTCTGACAAAACTGAAAAAGTGTAAATTTCCAATTTTAACCAAACATGCTAGAAATGCTCCAATTGAGCTAATTAGCTTATTGTGAGAATATTACAAACGTCTGACAAAAGTGAAAAATGTAAATTTCCAATTTCTACTAAACATGCTAGAAATACTCAAATTGCGCAAATAAGCCTATTTTAAGAATTTTACAAACGTCTGACAAAACTGAAAAATGTAAATTTCCAATTTCAACCAAACATGCTAGAAATGCTCCAATTGAGCTAATTAGCTTATTGTGAGAATATTACAAACGTCTGACAAAACTGAAAAATGTAAATTTCCAATTTCAACCAAACATGCTAGAAATGCTCCAATTGAGCTAATTAGTTTATTGAGAGAATATTGCAATTGTCTGACAAAATTGAAAAATGTAAATTTCCAATTTAAACCAAACATGCTAGAAATGCTCCAATTGAGCTAATTAGCTTATTGTGAGAATATTACAAACGTCTGACAAAACTGAAAAATGTAAATTTCCAATTTCAACCAAACATGCTAGAAATGCTCAAATTGCGCAAATAAGCCTACTGTAAGAATTTTACAAACGTCTGACAAAACTGAAAAATGTAAATTTCCAATTTCAACCAAACATGCTAGAAATGCTCCAATTGAGCTAATTAGCTTATTGTGAGAATATTACAAACGTCTGACAAAACTGAAAATTGTAAATTTCCAATTTCAACCAAACATGCTAGAAATGCTCAAATTGCGCAAATAAGCCTACTGTAAGAATTTTCCAAACGTCTGACAAAACTGAAAAATGTAAATTTTCAATTTCAACCAAACATGCTAGAAATGCTCCAATTGAGCTAATTAGCTTATTGTGAGAATATTGCAATTGTCTGACAAAAGTGAAAAATGTAAATTTACAATTTCAACCAAACATGTTAGAAATGCTCCAATTGAGCTAATTAGCTTATTGTGAGAATATTACAAACGTCTGACAAAACTGAAAAATGTAAATTTCCAATTTCAACCAAACATGCTAGAAATGCTCCAATTGAGCTAATTAGCTTATTGAGAGAATATTGCAATTGTCTGACAAAAGTGAAAAATGTAAATTTCCAATTTAAACCAAACATGCTAGAAATGCTCCAATTGAGCTAATTAGCTTATTGTGAGAATATTACAAACGTCTGACAAAACTGAAAATTGTAAAATTCCAATTTCAACCAAACATGCTAGAAATGCTCCAATTGCGGAAATAAGCTTACTGTAAGAATTTTACAAACGTCTGACAAAAGTGAAAAAGTGTAAATTTCCAATTTCAACCAAACATGCTAGAAATGCTCCAATTGAGCTATTTAGCTTATTGAGAGAATATTGCAATTGTCTGACAAAAGTGAAAAATGTAAATTTCCAATTTCAACCAAACATGCTAGAAATGCTCTAATTGAGCTAATTAGCTTATTGTGATAATATTACAAACGTCTGACAAAACTGAAAAATGTAAATTTCCAATTTCAACCAAACATGCTAGAAATGCTCCAATTGCGGAAATAAGCTTACTGTAAGAATTTTACAAACGTCTGACAAAAGTGAAAAATGTAAATTTCCAATTTCAACCAAACATGCTAGAAATGCTCAAATTGCGCAAATCAGCCTACTGTAAGAATTTTCCAAACGTCTGACAAAACTGAAAAATGTAAATTTTCAATTTCAACCAAACATGCTAGAAATGCTCCAATTGAGCTAATTAGCTTATTGTGAGAATATTGCAATTGTCTGACAAAAGTGAAAAATGTAAATTTACAATTGCAACCAAACATGTTAGAAATGCTCCAATTGAGCTAATTAGCTTATTGTGAGAATATTGCAATTGTCTGACAAAAGTGAAAAATGTAAATTTACAATTTCAACCAAACATGTTAGAAATGCTCCAATTGAGCTAATTAGCTTATTGTGAGAATATTACAAACGTCTGACCAAACTGAAAAATGTAAATTTCCAATTTCAACCAAACATGCTAGAAATGCTCCAATTGAGCTAATTAGCTTATTGTGAGAATATTACAAACGTCTGACCAAACTGAAAAATGTAAATTTCCAATTTCAACCAAACATGCTAGAAATGCTCCAATTGAGCTAATTAGTTTATTGAGAGAATATTGCAATTGTCTGACAAAATTGAAAAATGTAAATTTCCAATTTAAACCAAACATGCTAGAAATGCTCCAATTGAGCTAATTAGCTTATTGTGAGAATATTACAAACGTCTGACAAAACTGAAAAATGTAAATTTCCAATTTCAACCAAACATGCTAGAAATGCTCAAATTGCGCAAATAAGCCTACTGTAAGAATTTTACAAACGTCTGACAAAACTGAAAAATGTAAATTTCCAATTTCAACCAAACATGCTAGAAATGCTCCAATTGAGCTAATTAGCTTATTGTGAGAATATTACAAACGTCTGACAAAAGTGAAAAATGTAAATTTCCAATTTCTACTAAACATGCTAGAAATGCTCAAATTGCGCAAATAAGCCTATTTTAAGAATTTTACAAACGTCTGACAAAACTGAAAAATGTAAATTTCCAATTTCAACCAAACATGCTAGAAATGCTCCAATTGAGCTAATTAGCTTATTGTGAGAATATTACAAACGTCTGACAAAACTGAAAAATGTAAATTTCCAATTTCAACCAAACATGCTAGAAATGCTCCAATTGAGCTAATTAGTTTATTGAGAGAATATTGCAATTGTCTGACAAAATTGAAAAATGTAAATTTCCAATTTAAACCAAACATGCTAGAAATGCTCCAATTGAGCTAATTAGCTTATTGTGAGAATATTACAAACGTCTGACAAAACTGAAAAATGTAAATTTCCAATTTCAACCAAACATGCTAGAAATGCTCAAATTGCGCAAATAAGCCTACTGTAAGAATTTTACAAACGTCTGACAAAACTGAAAAATGTAAATTTCCAATTTCAACCAAACATGCTAGAAATGCTCCAATTGAGCTAATTAGCTTATTGTGAGAATATTACAAACGTCTGACAAAACTGAAAATTGTAAATTTCCAATTTCAACCAAACATGCTAGAAATGCTCAAATTGCGCAAATAAGCCTACTGTAAGAATTTTCCAAACGTCTGACAAAACTGAAAAATGTAAATTTTCAATTTCAACCAAACATGCTAGAAATGCTCCAATTGAGCTAATTAGCTTATTGTGAGAATATTGCAATTGTCTGACAAAAGTGAAAAATTTAAATTTACAATTTCAACCAAACATGCTAGAAATGCTCAAATTGCGCAAATAAGCCTACTGTAAGAATTTTCCAAACGTCTGACAAAACTGAAAAAGTGTAAATTTCCAATTTTAACCAAACATGCTAGAAATGCTCCAATTGAGCTAATTAGCTTATTGTGAGAATATTACAAACGTCTGACAAAAGTGAAAAATGTAAATTTCCAATTTCTACTAAACATGCTAGAAATGCTCAAATTGCGCAAATAAGCCTATTTTAAGAATTTTACAAACGTCTGACAAAACTGAAAAATGTAAATTTCCAATTTCAACCAAACATGCTAGAAATGCTCCAATTGAGCTAATTAGCTTATTGTGAGAATATTACAAACGTCTGACAAAACTGAAAAATGTAAATTTCCAATTTCAACCAAACATGCTAGAAATGCTCCAATTGAGCTAATTAGTTTATTGAGAGAATATTGCAATTGTCTGACAAAATTGAAAAATGTAAATTTCCAATTTAAACCAAACATGCTAGAAATGCTCCAATTGAGCTAATTAGCTTATTGTGAGAATATTACAAACGTCTGACAAAACTGAAAAATGTAAATTTCCAATTTCAACCAAACATGCTAGAAATGCTCAAATTGCGCAAATAAGCCTACTGTAAGAATTTTACAAACGTCTGACAAAACTGAAAAATGTAAATTTCCAATTTCAACCAAACATGCTAGAAATGCTCCAATTGAGCTAATTAGCTTATTGTGAGAATATTACAAACGTCTGACAAAACTGAAAATTGTAAATTTCCAATTTCAACCAAACATGCTAGAAATGCTCAAATTGCGCAAATAAGCCTACTGTAAGAATTTTCCAAACGTCTGACAAAACTGAAAAATGTAAATTTTCAATTTCAACCAAACATGCTAGAAATGCTCCAATTGAGCTAATTAGCTTATTGTGAGAATATTGCAATTGTCTGACAAAAGTGAAAAATGTAAATTTACAATTTCAACCAAACATGTTAGAAATGCTCCAATTGAGCTAATTAGCTTATTGTGAGAATATTACAAACGTCTGACAAAACTGAAAAATGTAAATTTCCAATTTCAACCAAACATGCTAGAAATGCTCCAATTGAGCTAATTAGCTTATTGAGAGAATATTGCAATTGTCTGACAAAAGTGAAAAATGTAAATTTCCAATTTAAACCAAACATGCTAGAAATGCTCCAATTGAGCTAATTAGCTTATTGTGAGAATATTACAAACGTCTGACAAAACTGAAAATTGTAAAATTCCAATTTCAACCAAACATGCTAGAAATGCTCCAATTGCGGAAATAAGCTTACTGTAAGAATTTTACAAACGTCTGACAAAAGTGAAAAAGTGTAAATTTCCAATTTCAACCAAACATGCTAGAAATGCTCCAATTGAGCTATTTAGCTTATTGAGAGAATATTGCAATTGTCTGACAAAAGTGAAAAATGTAAATTTCCAATTTCAACCAAACATGCTAGAAATGCTCTAATTGAGCTAATTAGCTTATTGTGATAATATTACAAACGTCTGACAAAACTGAAAAATGTAAATTTCCAATTTCAACCAAACATGCTAGAAATGCTCCAATTGCGGAAATAAGCTTACTGTAAGAATTTTACAAACGTCTGACAAAAGTGAAAAAGTGTAAATTTCCAATTTCAACCAAACATGCTAGAAATGCTCAAATTGCGCAAATCAGCCTACTGTAAGAATTTTCCAAACGTCTGACAAAACTGAAAAATGTAAATTTTCAATTTCAACCAAACATGCTAGAAATGCTCCAATTGAGCTAATTAGCTTATTGTGAGAATATTGCAATTGTCTGACAAAAGTGAAAAATGTAAATTTACAATTGCAACCAAACATGTTAGAAATGCTCCAATTGAGCTAATTAGCTTATTGTGAGAATATTGCAATTGTCTGACAAAAGTGAAAAATGTAAATTTACAATTTCAACCAAACATGTTAGAAATGCTCCAATTGAGCTAATTAGCTTATTGTGAGAATATTACAAACGTCTGACCAAACTGAAAAATGTAAATTTCCAATTTCAACCAAACATGCTAGAAATGCTCCAATTGAGCTAATTAGCTTATTGTGAGAATATTACAAACGTCTGACCAAACTGAAAAATGTAAATTTCCAATTTCAACCAAACATGCTAGAAATGCTCCAATTGAGCTAATTAGCTTATTGTGAGAATATTACAAACGTCTGACAAAACTGAAAAATGTGAATTTCCAATTTCAACCATACATGCTAGAAATGCTCCAATTGAGCTAATTAGCTTATTGTGAGAATATTACAAACGTCTGACAAAACTGAAAAATGTAAATTTCCAATTTCAACAAAACATGCTAGAAATGCTCCAATTGAGCTAATTAGCTTATTGTGAGAATATTACAAACGTCTGACAAAACTGAAAAATGTAAATTTACAATTTCAACCAAAAATGTTAGAAATGCTCCAATTGAGCTAATTAGCTTATTGTGAGAATATTACAAACGTCTGACAAAACTGAAAAATGTAAATTTCCAATTTCAACCAAACATGCTAGAAATGCTCCAATTGAGCTAATTAGCTTATTGTGAGAATATTACAAACGTCTGACAAAACTGAAAATTGTAAATTTCCAATTTCAACCAAACATGCTAGAAATGCTCAAATTGCGCAAATAAGCCTACTGTAAGAATTTTCCAAACGTCTGACAAAACTGAAAAATGTAAATTTTCAATTTCAACCAAACATGCTAGAAATGCTCCAATTGAGCTAATTAGCTTATTGTGAGAATATTGCAATTGTCTGACAAAAGTGAAAAATGTAAATTTCCAATTTCAACCAAACATGCTAGAAATGCTCAAATTGCGCAAATAAGCCTACTGTAAGAATTTTCCAAACGTCTGACAAAACTGAAAAAGTGTAAATTTCCAATTTTAACCAAACATGCTAGAAATGCTCCAATTGAGCTAATTAGCTTATTGTGAGAATATTACAAACGTCTGACAAAAGTGAAAAATGTAAATTTCCAATTTCTACTAAACATGCTAGAAATACTCAAATTGCGCAAATAAGCCTATTTTAAGAATTTTACAAACGTCTGACAAAACTGAAAAATGTAAATTTCCAATTTCAACCAAACATGCTAGAAATGCTCCAATTGAGCTAATTAGCTTATTGTGAGAATATTACAAACGTCTGACAAAACTGAAAAATGTAAATTTCCAATTTCAACCAAACATGCTAGAAATGCTCCAATTGAGCTAATTAGTTTATTGAGAGAATATTGCAATTGTCTGACAAAATTGAAAAATGTAAATTTCCAATTTAAACCAAACATGCTAGAAATGCTCCAATTGAGCTAATTAGCTTATTGTGAGAATATTACAAACGTCTGACAAAACTGAAAAATGTAAATTTCCAATTTCAACCAAACATGCTAGAAATGCTCAAATTGCGCAAATAAGCCTACTGTAAGAATTTTACAAACGTCTGACAAAACTGAAAAATGTAAATTTCCAATTTCAACCAAACATGCTAGAAATGCTCCAATTGAGCTAATTAGCTTATTGTGAGAATATTACAAACGTCTGACAAAACTGAAAATTGTAAATTTCCAATTTCAACCAAACATGCTAGAAATGCTCAAATTGCGCAAATAAGCCTACTGTAAGAATTTTCCAAACGTCTGACAAAACTGAAAAATGTAAATTTTCAATTTCAACCAAACATGCTAGAAATGCTCCAATTGAGCTAATTAGCTTATTGTGAGAATATTGCAATTGTCTGACAAAAGTGAAAAATGTAAATTTACAATTTCAACCAAACATGTTAGAAATGCTCCAATTGAGCTAATTAGCTTATTGTGAGAATATTACAAACGTCTGACAAAACTGAAAAATGTAAATTTCCAATTTCAACCAAACATGCTAGAAATGCTCCAATTGAGCTAATTAGCTTATTGAGAGAATATTGCAATTGTCTGACAAAAGTGAAAAATGTAAATTTCCAATTTAAACCAAACATGCTAGAAATGCTCCAATTGAGCTAATTAGCTTATTGTGAGAATATTACAAACGTCTGACAAAACTGAAAATTGTAAAATTCCAATTTCAACCAAACATGCTAGAAATGCTCCAATTGCGGAAATAAGCTTACTGTAAGAATTTTACAAACGTCTGACAAAAGTGAAAAAGTGTAAATTTCCAATTTCAACCAAACATGCTAGAAATGCTCCAATTGAGCTATTTAGCTTATTGAGAGAATATTGCAATTGTCTGACAAAAGTGAAAAATGTAAATTTCCAATTTCAACCAAACATGCTAGAAATGCTCTAATTGAGCTAATTAGCTTATTGTGATAATATTACAAACGTCTGACAAAACTGAAAAATGTAAATTTCCAATTTCAACCAAACATGCTAGAAATGCTCCAATTGCGGAAATAAGCTTACTGTAAGAATTTTACAAACGTCTGACAAAAGTGAAAAATGTAAATTTCCAATTTCAACCAAACATGCTAGAAATGCTCAAATTGCGCAAATCAGCCTACTGTAAGAATTTTCCAAACGTCTGACAAAACTGAAAAATGTAAATTTTCAATTTCAACCAAACATGCTAGAAATGCTCCAATTGAGCTAATTAGCTTATTGTGAGAATATTGCAATTGTCTGACAAAAGTGAAAAATGTAAATTTACAATTGCAACCAAACATGTTAGAAATGCTCCAATTGAGCTAATTAGCTTATTGTGAGAATATTGCAATTGTCTGACAAAAGTGAAAAATGTAAATTTACAATTTCAACCAAACATGTTAGAAATGCTCCAATTGAGCTAATTAGCTTATTGTGAGAATATTACAAACGTCTGACCAAACTGAAAAATGTAAATTTCCAATTTCAACCAAACATGCTAGAAATGCTCCAATTGAGCTAATTAGCTTATTGTGAGAATATTACAAACGTCTGACCAAACTGAAAAATGTAAATTTCCAATTTCAACCAAACATGCTAGAAATGCTCCAATTGAGCTAATTAGCTTATTGTGAGAATATTACAAACGTCTGACAAAACTGAAAAATGTGAATTTCCAATTTCAACCATACATACTAGAAATGCTCCAATTGAGCTAATTAGCTTATTGTGAGAATATTACAAACGTCTGACAAAACTGAAAAATGTAAATTTCCAATTTCAACAAAACATGCTAGAAATGCTCCAATTGAGCTAATTAGCTTATTGTGAGAATATTACAAACGTCTGACAAAACTGAAAAATGTAAATTTCCAATTTCAACCAAAAATGTTAGAAATGCTCCAATTGAGCTAATTAGCTTATTGTGAGAATATTACAAACGTCTGACAAAACTGAAAAATGTAAATTTCCAATTTCAACAAAACATGCTAGAAATGCTCCAATTGACCTAATTAGCTTATTGTGAGAATATTACAAACGTCTGACAAAACTGAAAAATGTAAATTTCCAATTTCAACCAAAAATGTTAGAAATGCTCCAATTGAGCTAATTAGCTTATTGTGAGAATATTGCAATCGTCTGACAAAAGTGAAAAAACGTAAATTTCCAATTTAATCCAAACATGCTAGAAATTCTCCAATTGAGCTAATTAGCTTATTGTGAGAATATTACAAACGTCTGACAAAACTGAAAAATGTAAATTTCCAATTTCAACCAAACATGCTAGAAATGCTCAAATTGCGCAAATAAGCCTACTGTAAGAGTTTTACAAACGTCTGACAAAACTGAAAAATGTAAATTTCCAATTTCAACCAAACATGCTAGAAATGCTCCAATTGAGCTAATTAGCTTATTGAGAGAATATTGCAATTGTCTGACAAAAGTGAAAAATGTAAATTTCCAATTTCAACCAAACATGCTAGAAATGCTCCAATTGAGCTAATTAGCTTATTGTGAGAATATTACAAACGTCTGCCAAAAGTGAAAAATGTAAATTTCCAATTTCAACCAAACATGCTAGAAATGCTCAAATTGCGCAAATAAGCCTACTGTAAGAATTTTACAAACGTCTGACAAAACTGAAAAATGTAAATTTCCAATTTCAACCAAACATGCTAGAAATGCTCCAATTGAGCTAATTAGCTTATTGTGAGAATATTACAAACGTCTGACAAAACTGAAAAAAGTAAATTTCCAATTTCAACCAAACATGCTAGAAATGCTCCAATTGAGCTAATTAGCTTATTGAGAGAATATTGCAATTGTCTGACAAAAGTGAAAAATGTAAATTTCCAATTTCAACCAAACATGCTAGAAATGCTCCAATTGAGCTAATTAGCTTATTGTGAGAATATTACAAACGTCTGACAAAAGTGAAAAATGTAAATTTCCAATTTCAACTAAACATGCTAGAAATGCTCAAATTGCGCAAATAAGCCTATTTTAAGAATTTTACAAACGTCTGACAAAACTGAAAAATGTAAATTTCCAATTTCAACCAAACATGCTAGAAATGCTCCAATTGAGCTAATTAGCTTATTGTGAGAATATTGCAATTGTCTGACAAAAGTGAAAAATGTAAATTTCCAATTTAAACCAAACATGCTAGAAATGCTCCAATTGAGCTAATTAGCTTATTGTGAGAATAATGCAATTGTCTGACAAAACTGAAAAATGTAAAATTCCAATTTCAACCATACATGCTAGAAATGCTCCAATTGAGCTAATTAGCTTATTGAGAGAATATTGCAATTGTCTGACAAAAGTGAAAAATGTAAATTTCCAATTTAAACGAAACATGCTAGAAATGCTCCAATTGAGCTAATTAGCTTATTGTGAGAATATTGCAATTGTCTGACAAAAGTGAAAAATGTAAATTTCCAATTTCAACCAAACATGCTAGAAATGCTCCAATTGAGCTAATTAGCTTATTGTGAGAATATTACAAACATCTGACAAAACTGAAAAATGTAAATTTCCAATTTCAACCAAACATGCTAGAAATGTTCCAATTGAGCTAATTAGCTTATTGAGAGAATATTGCAATTGTCTGACAAAAGTGAAAAATGTAAATTTCCATTTTAAACCAAACATGCTAGAAATGCTCCAATTGAGCTAATTAGCTTATTGTGAGAATATTACAAACGTCTGACAAAACTGAAAAGGTAAATTTCCAATTTCAACCAAACATGCTAGAAATGCTCAAATTGCGCAAATAAGCCTACTGTAAGAATTTTACAAACGTCTGACAAAACTGAAAAATGTAAATTTCCAATTTCAACCAAACATGCTAGAAATGCTCCAATTGAGCTAATTAGCTTATTGTGAGAATATCACAAACGTCTGACAAAACTGAAAAATGTAAATTTCCAATTTCAACCAAACATGCTAGAAATGCTCCAATTGAGCTAATTAGCTTATTGAGAGAATATTGCAATTGTCTGACAAAAGTGAAAAATGTAAATTTCCAATTTAAACCAAACATGCTAGAAATGCTCCAATTGAGCTAATTAGCTTATTGCGAGAATATTACAAACGTCTGACAAAACTGAAAAATGTAAGTTTCCAATTTCAACCAAACATGCTAGAAATGCTCCAATTGAGCTAATTAGCTTATTGTGAGAATAATGCAATTGTCTGACAAAACTGAAAAATGTAAAATTCCAATTTCAACCATACATGCTAGAAATGCTCCAATTGAGCTAATTAGCTTATTGAGAGAATATTGCAATTGTCTGACAAAAGTGAAAAATGTAAATTTCCAATTTAAACCAAACATGCTAGAAATGCTCCAATTGAGCTAATTAGCTTATTGTGAGAATATTGCAATTGTCTGACAAAAGTGAAAAATGTAAATTTCCAATTTCAACCAAACATGCTAGAAATGCTCCAATTGAGCTAATTAGCTTATTGTGAGAATATTACAAACATCTGACAAAACTGAAAAATGTAAATTTCCAATTTCAACCAAACATGCTAGAAATGTTCCAATTGAGCTAATTAGCTTATTGAGAGAATATTGCAATTGTCTGACAAAAGTGAAAAATGTAAAATTCCATTTTAAACCAAACATGCTAGAAATGCTCCAATTGAGCTAATTAGCTTATTGTGAGAATATTACAAACGTCTGACAAAACTGAAAAGGTAAATTTCCAATTTCAACCAAACATGCTAGAAATGCTCAAATTGCGCAAATAAGCCTACTGTAAGAATTTTACAAACATCTGACAAAACTGAAAAATGTAAATTTCCAATTTCAACCAAACATGCTAGAAATGCTCCAATTGAGCTAATTAGCTTATTGTGAGAATATCACAAACGTCTGACAAAACTGAAAAATGTAAATTTCCAATTTCAACCAAACATGCTAGAAATGCTCCAATTGAGCTAATTAGCTTATTGAGAGAATATTGCAATTGTCTGACAAAAGTGAAAAATGTAAATTTCCAATTTAAACCAAACATGCTAGAAATGCTCCAATTGAGCTAATTAGCTTATTGCGAGAATATTACAAACGTCTGACAAAACTGAAAAATGTAAGTTTCCAATTTCAACCAAACATGCTAGAAATGCTCAAATTGCGCAAATAAGCCTACTGTAAGAATTTTACAAACGTCTGACAAAACTGAAAAATGTAAATTTCCAATTTCAACCAAACATGCTAGAAATGCTCCAATTGAGCTAATTAGCTTATTGTGAGAATATTACAAACGTCTGACAAAACTGAAAAATGTATGTTTCCAATTTCAACCAAACATGCTAGAAATGCTCAAATTGCGCAAATAAGCCTACTGTAAGAATTTTACAAACGTCTGACAAAACTGAAAAATGTAAATTTCCAATTTCAACCAAACATGCTAGAAATGCTCCAATTGAGCTAATTAGCTTATTGAGAGAATATTGCAATTGTCTGACAAAAGTGAAAAATGTAAATTTCCAATTTAAACCAAACATGCTAGAAATGCTCCAATTGAGCTAATTAGCTTATTGTGAGAATATTACAAACGTCTGACAAAACTGAAAAATGTAAGTTTCCAATTTCAACCAAACATGCTAGAAATGCTCAAATTGCGCAAATAAGCCTACTGTAAGAATTTTACAAACGTCTGACAAAACTGAAAAATGTAAATTTCCAATTTCAACCAAACATGCTAGAAATGCTCCAATTGAGCTAATTAGCTTATTGTGAGAATATTACAAACGTCTGACAAAACTGAAAAATGTAAATTTCCAATTTCAACCAAACATGCTAGAAATGCTCCAATTGAGCTAATTAGCTTATTGAGAGAATATTGCAATTGTCTGACAAAAGTGAAAAATGTAAATTTCCAATTTAAACCAAACATGCTAGAAATGCTCCAATTGAGCTAATTAGCTTATTGTGAGAATATTACAAACGTCTGACAAAACTGAAAAATGTAAGTTTCCAATTTCAACCAAACATGCTAGAAATGCTCAAATTGCGCAAATAAGCCTACTGTAAGAATTTTACAAACGTCTGACAAAACTGAAAAATGTAAATTTCCAATTTCAACCAAACATGCTAGAAATGCTCCAATTGAGCTAATTAGCTTATTGTGAGAATATTACAAACGTCTGACAAAACTGAAAAATGTAAATTTCCAATTTCAACCAAACATGCTAGAAATGCTCCAATTGAGCTAATTAGCTTATTGAGAGAATATTGCAATTGTCTGACAAAAATGAAAAATGTAAATTTCCAAATTCAACCAAACATGCTAGAAATGCTCCAATTGAGCTAATTAGCTTATTGTGAGAATATTACAAACGTCTGACAAAAGTGAAAAATGTAAATTTCCAATTTCAACTAAACATGCTAGAAATGCTCAAATTGCGCAAATAAGCCTATTTTAAGAATTTTACAAACGTCTGACAAAACTGAAAAATGTAAATTTCCAATTTCAACCAAACATGCTAGAAATGCTCCAATTGAGCTAATTAGCTTATTGAGAGAATATTGCAATTGTCTGACAAAAGTGAAAAATGTAAATTTCCAATTTAAACCAAACATGCTAGAAATGCTCCAATTGAGCTAATTAGCTTATTGTGAGAATATTGCAATTGTCTGACAAAAGTGAAAAATGTAAATTTCCAATTTCAACCAAACATGCTAGAAATGCTCCAATTGCGCTAATTAGCTTATTGTGAGAATATTGCAATTGTCTGACAAAAGTGAAAAATGTAAATTTCCAATTTCAACCAAACATGCTAGAAATGCTCCAATTGAGCTAATTAGCTTATTGTGAGAATATTGCAATTGTCTGACAAAAGTGAAAAATGTAAATTTCCAATTTCAACCAAACATGCTAGAAATGCTCCAATTGAGCTAATTAGCTTAGTGTGAGAATATTACAAACGTCTGCCAAAACTGAAAAATGTAAATTTCCAATTTCAACCAAACATGCTAGAAATGCTCCAATTGAGCTAATTAGCTTATTGAGAGAATATTGCAATTGTCTGACAAAAGTGAAAAATGTAAATTTCCAATTTCAACCAAACATGCTAGAAATGCTCAAATTGCGCAAATAAGCCTACTGTAAGAATTTTACAAACGTCTGACAAAACTGAAAAATGTAAATTTCCAATTTCAACCAAACATGCTAGAAATGCTCCAATTGAGCTAATTAGCTTATTGTGAGAATATTACAAACGTCTGACAAAACTGAAAAATGTAAATTTCCAATTTCAACCAAACATGCTAGAAATGCTCAAATTGCGCAAATAAGCCTACTGTAAGAATTTTCCAAACGTCTGACAAAACTGAAAAATGTAAATTTTCAATTTCAACCAAACATGCGAGAAATGCTCCAATTGAGCTAATTAGCTTATTGTGAGAATATTGCAAGTGTCTGACAAAAGTGAAAAATGTAAATTTACAATTTCAACCAAACATGTTAGAAATGCTCCAATTGAGCTAATTAGCTTATTGTGAGAATATTACAAACGTCTGACAAAACTGAAAAATGTAAATTTCCAATTTCAACCAAACATGCTAGAAATGCTCCAATTGAGCTAATTAGCTTATTGAGAGAATATTGCAATTGTCTGACAAAAGTGAAAAATGTAAATTTCCAATTTAAACCAAACATGCTAGAAATGCTCCAATTGAGCTAATTAGCTTATTGTGAGAATATTACAAACGTCTGACAAAACTGAAAAATGTAAATTTCCAATTTCAACCAAACATGCTAGAAATGCTCCAATTGCGGAAATAAGCTTACTGTAAGAATTTTACAAACGTCTGACAAAAGTGAAAAAGTGTAAATTTCCAATTTCAACCAAACATGCTAGAAATGCTCCAATTGAGCTAATTAGCTTATTGTGAGAATATTACAAACGTCTGACAAAAGTGAAAAATCTAAATTTCCAATTTTAACCAAACATGCTAGAAATGCTCAAATTGCGCAAATAAGCCTACTGTAAGAATTTTACAAACGTCTGACAAAACTGAAAAATGTAAATTTCCAATTTCAACCAAACATGCTAGAAATGCTCCAATTGAGCTAATTAGCTTATTGTGAGAATATTACAAACGTCTGACAAAAGTGAAAAATGTAAATTTCCAATTTCAACCAAACATGCTAGAAATGCTCAAATTGAGCTAATTAGCTTATTGTGAGAATATTGCAATTGTCTGACAAAAGTGAAAAATGTAAATTTACAATTTCAACCAAACATGTTAGAAATGCTCCAATTGAGCTAATTAGCTTATTGTGAGAATATTACAAACGTCTGCCAAAACTGAAAAATGTAAATTTCCAATTTCAACCAAACATGCTAGAAATGCTCCAATTGAGCTAATTAGCTTATTGTGAGAATATTACAAACGTCTGCCAAAAGTGAAAAATGTAAATTTCCAATTTCAACCAAACATGCTAGAAATGCTCCAATTGAGCTAATTAGCTTATTGAGAGAATATTGCAATTGTCTGACAAAAGTGAAAAATGTAAATTTCCAATTTAAACCAAACATGCTAGAAATGCTCCAATTGAGCTAATTAGCTTATTGTGAGAATATTACAAACGTCTGCCAAACTGAAAAGTGTTAATTTCCAATTTCAACCAAACATGCTAGAAATGCTCAAATTGCGCAAATAAGCCTACTGTAAGAATTTTCCAAACGTCTGACAAAACTGAAAAATGTAAATTTCCAATTTCAACCAAACATGCTAGAAATGCTCAAATTGCGCAAATAAGCCTACTGTAAGAATATTACAAACGTCTGACAAAAGTGAAAAATGTAAATTTCCAATTTCAACCAAACATGCTAGAAATGCTCCAATTGAGCTAATTAGCTTATTGAGAGAATATTGCAATTGTCTGACAAAAGTGAAAAATGTGAATTTCCAATTTAAACCAAACATGCTAGAAATGCTCCAATTGAGCTAATTAGCTTATTGTGAGAATATTACAAACGTCTGACAAAACTGAAAAATGTAAATTTCCAATTTCAACCAAACATGCTAGAAATGCTCCAATTGCGGAAATAAGCTTACTGTAAGAATTTTACAAACGTCTGACAAAAGTGAAAAAGTGTAAATTTCCAATTTCAACCAAACATGCTAGAAATGCTCCAATTGAGCTAATTAGCTTATTGTGAGAATATTACAAACGTCTGACAAAAGTGAAAAATGTAAATTTCCAATTTTAACCAAACATGCTAGAAATGCTCAAATTGCGCAAATAAGCCTACTGTAAGAATTTTACAAACGTCTGACAAAACTGAAAAATGTAAATTTCCAATTTCAACCAAACATCCTAGAAATGCTCCAATTGAGCTAATTAGCTTATTGTGAGAATATTACAAACGTCTGACAAAACTGAAAAATGTAAATTTCCAATTTCAACCAAACATGCTAGAAATGCTCAAATTGCGCAAATAAGTCTACTGTAAGAATTTTCCAAACGTCTGACAAAACTGAAAAATGTAAATTTCCAATTTCAACCAAACATGCTAGAAATGCTCCAATTGAGCTAATTAGCTTATTGTGATAATATTGCAATTGTCTGACAAAAGTGAAAAATGTAAATTTCCAATTTCAACCAAACATGTTAGAAATGCTCCAATTGAGCTAATTAGCTTATTGTGAGAATATTACAAACGTCTGACCAAACTGAAAAATGTAAATTTCCAATTTCAACCAAACATGCTAGAAATGCTCCAATTGAGCTAATTAGCTTATTGTGAGAATATTACAAACGTCTGACAAAACTGAAAAATTTAATTTTCCAATTTCAACCAAACATGCTAGAAATGCTCCAATTGAGCTAAATAGCTTATTGTGAGAATATTACAAACGTCTGACAAAAGTGAAAAATGTAAATTTCCAATTTCAACCAAACATGCTAGAAATGCTCCAATTGAGCTAAATAGCTTATTGTGAGAATATTACAAACGTCTGACAAAACTGAAAAATGTAAATTTCCAATTTCAACCAAACATGCTAGAAATGCTCCAATTGAGCTAATTAGCTTATTGTGAGAATATTGCAATTGTTTGACAAAAGTGAAAAATGTAAATTTCCAATTTCAACCAAACATGCTAGAAATGCTCCAATTGAGCTAATTAGCTTATTGTGAGAATATTACAAACGTCTGACAAAAGTGAAAAATCTAAATTTCCAATTTTAACCAAACATGTTAGAAATGCTCAAATTGCGCAAATAAGCCTACTGTAAGAATTTTACAAACGTCTGACAAAAGTGAAAAAGTGTAAATTTCCAATTTCAACCAAACATGCTAGAAATGCTCCAATTGAGCTAATTAGCTTATTGTGAGAATATTACAAACGTCTGACAAAACTGAAAAATGTAAATTTCCAATTTCAACCAAACATGCTAGAAATGCTCAAATTGCGCAAATAAGCCTACTGTAAGAATTTTACAAACGTCTGACAAAACTGAAAAATGTAAATTTCCAATTTCAACCAAACATGCTAGAAATGCTCCAATTGAGCTAATTAGCTTATTGAGAGAATATTGCAATTGTCTGACAAAAGTGAAAAATGTAAATTTCCAATTTCATTCAAACATGCTAGAAATGCTCAAATTGCGCAAATAAGCCTATTGTAAGAATTTTACAAACGTCTGACAAGACTGAAAAATGTAAATTTCCAATTTCAACCAAACATGCTAGAAATGCTCCAATTGAGCTAATTAGCTTATTGTGAGAATATTGCAATTGTCTGACAAAAGTGAAAAATGTAAATTTCCAAATTCAACCAAACATGCTAGAAATGCTCCAATTGAGCTAATTAGCTTATTGTGAGAATATTACAAACGTCTGACAAAAGTGAAAAATGTAAATTTCCAATTTCAACTAAACATGCTAGAAATGCTCAAATTGCGCAAATAAGCCTATTTTAAGAATTTTACAAACGTCTGACAAAACTGAAAAATGTAAATTTCCAATTTCAACCAAACATGCTAGAAATGCTCCAATTGAGCTAATTAGCTTATTGAGAGAATATTGCAATTGTCTGACAAAAGTGAAAAATGTAAATTTCCAATTTAAACCAAACATGCTAGAAATGCTCCAATTGAGCTAATTAGCTTATTGTGAGAATATTGCAATTGTCTGACAAAAGTGAAAAATGTAAATTTCCAATTTCAACCAAACATGCTAGAAATGCTCCAATTGAGCTAATTAGCTTATTGTGAGAATATTACAAACGTCTGACAAAACTGAAAAATGTAAATTTCCAATTTCAACCATACATGCTAGAAATGCTCCAATTGAGCTAATTAGCTTATTGAGAGAATATTGCAATTGTCTGACAAAAGTGAAAAATGTAAATTTCCAATTTAAACCAAACATGCTAGAAATGATCCAATTGAGCTAATTAGCTTATTGTGAGAATATTACAAACGTCTGCCAAAACTGAAAAATGTAAATTTCCAATTTCAACCAAACATGCTAGAAATGCTCCAATTGAGCTAATTAGCTTATTGTGAGAATATTGCAATTGTCTGACAAAAGTGAAAAATGTAAATTTCCAATTTCAACCAAACATGCTAGAAATGCTCCAATTGAGCTAATTAGCTTAGTGTGAGAATATTACAAACGTCTGCCAAAACTGAAAAATGTAAATTTCCAATTTCAACCAAACATGCTAGAAATGCTCCAATTGAGCTAATTAGCTTATTGAGAGAATATTGCAATTGTCTGACAAAAGTGAAAAATGTAAATTTCCAATTTAAACCAAACATGCTAGAAATGCTCCAATTGAGCTAATTAGCTTATTGTGAGAATATTACAAACGTCTGACAAAACTGAAAAATGTAAATTTCCAATTTCAACCAAACATGCTAGAAATGCTCCAATTGAGCTAATTAGCTTATTGAGAGAATATTGCAATTGTCTGACAAAAGTGAAAAATGTAAATTTCCAATTTAAACCAAACATGCTAGAAATGCTCCAATTGAGCTAATTAGCTAATTGTGAGAATATTGCAATTGTCTGACAAAAGTGAAAAATGTAAATTTCCAATTTCAACCAAACATGCTAGAAATGCTCCAATTGAGCTAATTAGCTTAGTGTGAGAATATTACAAACGTCTGCCAAAACTGAAAAATGTAAATTTCCAATTTCAACCAAACATGCTAGAAATGCTCCAATTGAGCTAATTAGCTTATTGAGAGAATATTACAATTGTCTGACAAAAGTGAAAAATGTAAATTTCCAATTTAAACCAAACATGCTAGAAATGCTCCAATTGAGCTAATTAGCTTATTGTGAGAATATTACAAACGTCTGACAAAACTGAAAAATGTAAATTTCCAATTTCAACCAAACATGCTAGAAATGCTCAAATTGCGCAAATAAGCCTACTGTAAGAATTTTACAAACGTCTGACAAAACTGAAAAATGTAAATTTCCAATTTCAACCAAACATGCTAGAAATGCTCCAATTGAGCTAATTAGCTTATTGTGAGAATATTACAAACGTCTGACAAAACTGAAAAATGTAAATTTCCAATTTCAACCAAACATGCTAGAAATGCTCCAATTGAGCTAATTAGCTTATTGTGAGAATATTACAAACGTCTGCCAAAACTGAAAAATGTAAATTTCCAATTTCAACCAAACATGCTAGAAATGCTCCAATTGAGCTAATTAGCTTATTGAGAGAATATTGCAATTGTCTGACAAAAGTGAAAAATGTAAATTTCAAATTTAAACCAAACATGCTAGAAATGCTCCAATTGAGCTAATTAGCTTATTGTGAGAATATTACAAACGTCTGACAAAAGTGAAAAATGTAAATTTCCAATTTCAACCAAACATGCTAGAAATGCTCAAATTGCGCAAATAAGCCTACTGTAAGAATTTTACAAACGTCTGACAAAACTGAAAAATGTAAATTTCCAATTTCAACCAAACATGCTAGAAATGCTCCAATTGAGCTAATTAGCTTATTGTGAGAATATTACAAACGTCTGACAAAACTGAAAAATGTAAATTTCCAATTTCAACCAAACATGCTAGAAATGCTCAAATTGCGCAAATAAGCCTACTGTAAGAATTTTCCAAACGTCTGACAAAAGTGAAAAATGTAAATTTCCAATTTCAACCAAACATGCTAGAAATGCTCCAATTGAGCTAAATAGCTTATTGTGAGAATATTACAAACGTCTGACAAAACTGAAAAATGTAAATTTCCAATTTCAACCAAACATGCTAGAAATGCTCCAATTGAGCTAATTAGCTTATTGTGAGAATATTACAAACGTCTGACAAAACTGAAAAATGTAAATTTCCAATTTCAACCAAACATGCTAGAAATGCTCAAATTGCGCAAATAAGTCTACTGTAAGAATTTTCCAAACGTCTGACAAAACTGAAAAATGTAAATTTCCAATTTCAACCAAACATGCTAGAAATGCTCCAATTGAGCTAAATAGCTTATTGTGAGAATATTACAAACGTCTGACAAAAGTGAAAAATGTAAATTTCCAATTTCAACCAAACATGCTAGAAATGCTCCAATTGAGCTAATTAGCTTATTGTGAGAATATTACAAACGTCTGACAAAACTGAAAAATGTAAATTTCCAATTTCAACCAAACATGCTAGAAATGCTCCAATTGAGCTAAATAGCTTATTGTGAGAATATTACAAACGTCTGACAAAAGTGAAAAATGTAAATTTCCAATTTCAACCAAACATGCTAGAAATGCTCCAATTGAGCTAAATAGCTTATTGTGAGAATATTACAAACGTCTGACAAAAGTGAAAAATGTAAATTTCCAATTTCAACCAAACATGCTAGAAATGCTCCAATTGAGCTAATTAGCTTATTGTGAGAATATTACAAACGTCTGACAAAAGTGAAAAATGTAAATTTCCAATTTCAACCAAACATGCTAGAAATGCTCAAATTGCGCAAATTAGCCTACTGTAAGAATTTTACAAACGTCTGACAAAACTGAAAAATGTAAATTTCCAATTTCAACCAAACATGCTAGAAATGCTCCAATTGAGCTAATTAGCTTATTGAGAGAATATTGCAATTGTCTGACAAAAGTGAAAAATGTAAATTTCCAATTTCAACAAAACATGCTAGAAATGCTCCAATTGAGCTAATTAGCTTATTGTGAGAATATTACAAATGTCTGCCAAAAGTGAAAAATGTAAATTTCCAATTTCAACCAAACATGCTAGAAATGCTCAAATTGCGCAAATAAGCCTACTGTAAGAATTTTACAAACGTCTGACAAAACTGAAAAATGTAAATTTCCAATTTCAACCAAACATGCTAGAAATGCTCCAATTGAGCTAATTAGCTTATTGAGAGAATATTGCAATTGTCTGACAAAAGTGAAAAATGTATATTTCCAATTTAAACCAAACATGCTAGAAATGCTCCAATTGAGCTAATTAGCTTATTGTGAGAATATTACAAACGTCTGACAAAACTGAAAAATGTAAATTTCCAATTTCAACCAAACATGCTAGAAATGCTCCAATTGAGCTAATTAGCTTATTGTGAGAATATTACAAACGTCTGCCAAAACTGAAAAATGTAAATTTCCAATTTGAACCAAACATGGTAGAAATGCTCCAATTGAGCTAATTAGCTTATTGAGAGAATATTGCAATTGTCTGACAAAAGTGAAAAATGTAAATTTCCAATTTAAACCAAACATGCTAGAAATGCTCCAATTGAGCTAATTAGCTTATTGTGAGAATATTACAAACGTCTGACAAAACTGAAAAATGTAAATTTCCAATTTCAACCAAACATGCTAGAAATGCTCCAATTGAGCTAATTAGCTTATTGAGAGAATATTGCAATTGTCTGACAAAAGTGAAAAATGTAAATTTCCAATTTAAACCAAACATGCTAGAAATGCTCAAATTGCGCAAATAAGCCTACTGTAAGAATTTTCCAAACGTCTGACAAAACTGAAAAATGTAAATTTCCAATTTCAACCAAACATGCTAGAAATGCTCAAATTGCGCAAATAAGCCTACTGTAAGAATATTACAAACGTCTGACAAAAGTGAAAAATGTAAATTTCCAATTTCAACCAAACATGCTAGAAATGCTCCAATTGAGCTAATTAGCTTATTGAGAGAATATTGCAATTGTCTGACAAAAGTGAAAAATGTAAATTTCCAATTTTAACCAAACATGCTAGAAATGCTCAAATTGCGCAAATAAGCCTACTGTAAGAATTTTACAAACGTCTGACAAAACTGAAAAATGTAAATTTCCAATTTCAACCAAACATGCTAGAAATGCTCCAATTGAGCTAATTAGCTTATTGTGAGAATATTACAAACGTCTGACAAAACTGAAAAATGTAAATTTCCAATTTCAACCAAACATGCTAGAAATGCTCAAATTACGCAAATAAGTCTACTGTAAAAATTTTCCAAACGTCTGACAAAACTGAAAAATGTAAATTTCCAATTTCAACCAAACATGCTAGAAATGCTCCAATTGAGCTAATTAGCTTATTGTGAGAATATTGCAATTGTCTGACAAAAGTGAAAAATGTAAATTTCCAATTTCAACCAAACATGTTAGAAATGCTCCAATTGAGCTAATTAGCTTATTGTGAGAATATTAAAAACGTCTGACCAAACTGAAAAATGTAATATTCCAATTTCAACCAAACATGCTAGAAATGCTCCAATTGAGCTAATTAGCTTATTGTGAGAATATTACAAACGTCTGACAAAACTGAAAAATTTAATTTTCCAATCTCAACCAAACATGCTAGAAATGCTCCAATTGAGCTAAATAGCTTATTGTGAGAATATTACAAACGTCTGACAAAAGTGAAAAATGTAAATTTCCAAATTCAACCAAACATGCTAGAAATGCTCCAATTGAGCTAAATAGCTTATTGTGAGAATACTACAAACGTCTGACAAAACTGAAAAATGTAAATTTCCAATTTCAACCAAACATGCTAGAAATGCTCCAATTGAGCTAATTAGCTTATTGTGAGAATATTGCAATTGTTTGACAAAAGTGAAAAATGTAAATTTCCAATTTCAACCAAACATGCTAGAAATGCTCCAATTGAGCTAATTAGCTTATTGTGAGAATATTACAAACGTCTGACAAAGGTGAAAAATCTAAAATTTTAACCAAACATGCTAGAAATGCTCAAATTGCGCAAATAAGCCTACTGTAAGAATTTTACAAACGTCTGACAAAAGTGAAAAAGTGTAAATTTCCAATTTCAACCAAACATGCTAGAAATGCTCCAATTGAGCTAATTAGCTTATTGTGAGAATATTACAAACGTCTGACAAGACTGAAAAATGTAAATTTCCAATTTCAACCATACACGCTAGAAATGCTCAAATTGCGCAAATAAGTCTACTGTAAGAATTTTCCAAACGTCTGACAAAACTGAAAAATGTAAATTTCCAATTTCAACCAAACATGCTAGAAATGCTCCAATTGAGCTAATTAGCTTATTGTGAGAATATTGCAATTGTCTGACAAAAGTGAAAAATGTAAATTTACAATTTCAACCAAACATGTTAGAAATGCTCTAATTGAGCTAATTAGCTTATTGTGAGAATATTACAAACGTCTGACCAAACTGAAAAATGTAAATTTCCAATTTCAACCAAACATGCTAGAAATGCTCCAATTGAGCTAATTAGCTTATTGTGAGAATATTACAAACGTCTGACAAAACTGAAAAATGTAAATTTCCAATTTCAACCAAACATGCTAGAAATGCTCCAATTGAGCTAAATAGCTTATTGTGAGAATATTACAAACGTCTGACAAAAGTGAAAAATGTAAATTTCCAATTTCAACCAAACATGCTAGAAATGCTCCAATTGAGCTAAATAGCTTATTGTGAGAATATTACAAACGTCTGACAAAACTGAAAAATGTAAATTTCCAATTTCAACCAAACATGCTAGAAATGCTCCAATTGAGCTAATTAGCTTATTGTGAGAATATTGCAATTGTTTGACAAAAGTGAAAAATGTAAATTTCCAATTTCAACCAAACATGCTAGAAATGCTCCAATTGAGCTAATTAGCTTATTGTGAGAATATTACAAACGTCTGACAAAAGTGAAAAATGTAAATTTCCAATTTCAACCAAACATGCTAGAAATGCTCAAATTGCGCAAATAAGCCTACTGTAAGAATTTTACAAACGTCTGACAAAACTGAAAAATGTAAATTTCCAATTTAAACCAAACATGCTAGAAATGCTCCAATTGAGCTAATTAGCTTATTGAGAGAATATTGCAATTGTCTGACAAAAGTGAAAAATGTAAATTTCCAATTTCAACCAAACATGCTAGAAATGCTCCAATTGAGCTAATTAGCTTATTGTGAGAATATTACAAATGTCTGCCAAAAGTGAAAAATGTAAATTTCCAATTTCAACCAAACATGCTAGAAATGCTCAAATTGCGCAAATAAGCCTACTGTAAGAATTTTACAAACGTCTGACAAAACTGAAAAATGTAAATTTCCAATTTCAACCAAACATGCTAGAAATGCTCCAATTGAGCTAATTAGCTTATTGAGAGAATATTGCAATTGTCTGACAAAAGTGAAAAATGTATATTTCCAATTTAAACCAAACATGCTAGAAATGCTCCAATTGAGCTAATTAGCTTATTGTGAGAATATTACAAACGTCTGACAAAACTGAAAAATGTAAATTTCCAATTTCAACCAAACATGCTAGAAATGCTCCAATTGAGCTAATTAGCTTATTGTGAGAATATTACAAACGTCTGCCAAAACTGAAAAATGTAAATTTCCAATTTCAACCAAACATGCTAGAAATGCTCCAATTGAGCTAATTAGCTTATTGAGAGAATATTGCAATTGTCTGACAAAAGTGAAAAATGTAAATTTCCAATTTAAACCAAACATGCTAGAAATGCTCCAATTGAGCTAATTAGCTTATTGTGAGAATATTGCAATTGTCTGACAAAAGTGAAAAATGTAAATTTCCAATTTAAACCAAACATGCTAGAAATGCTCCAATTGAGCTAATTAGCTTATTGTGAGAATATTGCAATTGTCTGACAAAAGTGAAAAATGTAAATTTCCAATTTCAACCAAACATGCTAGAAATGCTCAAATTGCGGAAATAAGCCTACTGTAAGAATTTTACAAACGTCTGCCAAAACTGAAAAATGTAAATTTCCAATTTCAACCAAACATGCTAGAAATGCTCCAATTGAGCTAATTAGCTTATTGAGAGAATATTGCAATTGTCTGACAAAAGTGAAAAATGTAAATTTCCAATTTAAACCAAACATGCTAGAAATGCTCCAATTGAGCTAATTAGCTTATTGTGAGAATATTACAAACGTCTGACAAAACTGAAAAATGTAAATTTCCAATTTCAACCAAACATGCTAGAAATGCTCAAATTGCGCAAATAAGCCTACTGTAAGAATTTTACAAACGTCTGACAAAACTGAAAAATGTAAACTTCCAATTTCAACCAAACATGCTAGAAATGCTCCAATTGAGCTAATTAGCTTATTGTGAGAATATTACAAACGTCTGACAAAACTGAAAAATGTAAATTTCCAATTTCAACCAAACATGCTAGAAATGCTCCAATTGAGCTAATTAGCTTATTGTGAGAATATTACAAACGTCTGCCAAAACTGAAAAATGTAAATTTCCAATTTCAACCAAACATGCTAGAAATGCTCCAATTGAGCTAATTAGCTTATTGAGAGAATATTGCAATTGTCTGACAAAAGTGAAAAATGTAAATTTCAAATTTCAACCAAACATGCTAGAAATGCTCCAATTGAGCTAATTAGCTTATTGTGAGAATATTACAAACGTCTGACAAAACTGAAAAATGTAAATTTCCAATTTCAACCAAACATGCTAGAAATGCTCAAATTGCGCAATAAGCCTACTGTAAGAATTTTCCAAACGTCTGACAAAATTGAAAAATGTAAATTTTCAATTTACACCAAACATGCTAGAAATTCTCCAATTGAGCTAATTAGCTTATTGTGAGAATAATGCAATTGTCTGACAAAAGTGAAAAATGTAAATTTACAATTTCAACCAAACATGCTAGAAATGCTCCAATTGAGCTAATTAGCTTATTGTGAGAATATTACAAACGTCTGACAAAAGTGAAAAATCTAAATTTCCAATTTTAACCAAACATGCTAGAAATGCTCAAATTGCGCAAATAAGCCTACTGTAAGAATTTTACAAACGTCTGACAAAACTGAAAAATGTAAATTTCCAATTTCAACCAAACATGCTAGAAATGCTCCAATTGAGCTAATTAGCTTATTGAGAGAATATTGCAATTGTCTGACAAAAGTGAAAAATGTAAATTTCCAATTTAAACCAAACATGCTAGAAATGCTCCAATTGAGCTAATTAGCTTATTGTGAGAATATTACAAACGTCTGACAAAACTGAAAAATGTAAATTTCCAATTTCAACCAAACATGCTAGAAATGCTCCAATTGCGGAAATAAGCTTACTGTAAGAATTTTACAAACGTCTGACAAAAGTGAAAAAGTGTAAATTTCCAATTTCAACCAAACATGCTAGAAATGCTCCAATTGAGCTAATTAGCTTATTGTGAGAATATTACAAACGTCTGACAAAAGTGAAAAATCTAAATTTCCAATTTTAACCAAACATGCTAGAAATGCTCAAATTGCGCAAATAAGCCTACTGTAAGAATTTTACAAACGTCTGACAAAACTGAAAAATGTAAATTTCCAATTTCAACCAAACATGCTAGAAATGCTCCAATTGAGCTAATTAGCTTATTGTGAGAATATTACAAACGTCTGACAAAAGTGAAAAATGTAAATTTCCAAATTCAACCAAACATGCTAGAAATGCTCAAATTGCGCAAATAAGTCTACTGTAAGAATTTTCCAAACGTCTGACAAAAGTGAAAAATGTAAATTTCCAATTTCAACCAAACATGCTAGAAATGCTCCAATTGAGCTAATTAGCTTATTGTGAGAATATTGCAATTGTCTGACAAAAGTGAAAAATGTAAATTTACAATTTCAACCAAACATGTTAGAAATGCTCCAATTGAGCTAATTAGCTTATTGTGAGAATATTACAAACGTCTGCCAAAACTGAAAAATGTAAATTTCCAATTTCAACCAAACATGCTAGAAATGCTCCAATTGAGCTAATTAGCTTATTGTGAGAATATTACAAACGTCTGCCAAAAGTGAAAAATGTAAATTTCCAATTTCAACCAAACATGCTAGAAATGCTCCAATTGAGCTAATTAGCTTATTGAGAGAATATTGCAATTGTCTGACAAAAGTGAAAAATGTAAATTTCCAATTTAAACCAAACATGCTAGAAATGCTCCAATTGAGCTAATTAGCTTATTGTGAGAATATTACAAACGTCTGCCAAACTGAAAAGTGTAAATTTCCAATTTCAACCAAACATGCTAGAAATGCTCAAATTGCGCAAATAAGCCTACTGTAAGAATTTTCCAAACGTCTGACAAAACTGAAAAATGTAAATTTCCAATTTCAACCAAACATGCTAGAAATGCTCAAATTGCGCAAATAAGCCTACTGTAAGAATATTACAAACGTCTGACAAAAGTGAAAAATGTAAATTTCCAATTTCAACCAAACATGCTAGAAATGCTCCAATTGAGCTAATTAGCTTATTGAGAGAATATTGCAATTGTCTGACAAAAGTGAAAAATGTAAATTTCCAATTTAAACCAAACATGCTAGAAATGCTCCAATTGAGCTAATTAGCTTATTGTGAGAATATTACAAACGTCTGACAAAACTGAAAAATGTAAATTTCCAATTTCAACCAAACATGCTAGAAATGCTCCAATTGCGGAAATAAGCTTACTGTAAGAATTTTACAAACGTCTGACAAAAGTGAAAAAGTGTAAATTTCCAATTTCAACCAAACATGCTAGAAATGCTCCAATTGAGCTAATTAGCTTATTGTGAGAATATTACAAACGTCTGACAAAAGCGAAAAATGTAAATTTCCAATTTTAACCAAACATGCTAGAAATGCTCAAATTGCGCAAATAAGTCTACTGTAGTAATTTTCCAAACGTCTGACAAAACTGAAAAATGTAAATTTCCAATTTCAACCAAACATGCTAGAAATGCTCCAATTGAGCTAATTAGCTTATTGTGATAATATTGCAATTGTCTGACAAAAGTGAAAAATGTAAATTTCCAATTTCAACCAAACATGTTAGAAATGCTCCAATTGAGCTAATTAGCTTATTGTGAGAATATTACAAACGTCTGACCAAACTGAAAAATGTAAATTTCCAATTTCAACCAAACATGCTAGAAATGCTCCAATTGAGCTAATTAGCTTATTGTGAGAATATTACAAACGTCTGACAAAACTGAAAAATTTAATTTTCCAATTTCAACCAAACATGCTAGAAATGCTCCAATTGAGCTAAATAGCTTATTGTGAGAATATTACAAACGTCTGACAAAAGTGAAAAATGTAAATTTCCAATTTCAACCAAACATGCTAGAAATGCTCCAATTGAGCTAAATAGCTTATTGTGAGAATATTACAAACGTCTGACAAAACTGAAAAATGTAAATTTCCAATTTCAACCAAACATGCTAGAAATGCTCCAATTGAGCTAATTAGCTTATTGTGAGAATATTGCAATTGTTTGACAAAAGTGAAAAATGTAAATTTCCAATTTCAACCAAACATGCTAGAAATGCTCCAATTGAGCTAATTAGCTTATTGTGAGAATATTACAAACGTCTGACAAAAGTGAAAAATCTAAATTTCCAATTTTAACCAAACATGCTAGAAATGCTCAAATTGCGCAAATAAGCCTACTGTAAGAATTTTACAAACGTCTGACAAAAGTGAAAAAGTGTAAATTTCCAATTTCAACCAAACATGCTAGAAATGCTCCAATTGAGCTAATTAGCTTATTGTGAGAATATTACAAACGTCTGACAAAACTGAAAAATGTAAATTTCCAATTTCAACCAAACATGCTAGAAATGCTCAAATTGCGCAAATAAGCCTACTGTAAGAATTTTACAAACGTCTGACAAAACTGAAAAATGTAAATTTCCAATTTCAACCAAACATGCTAGAAATGCTCCAATTGAGCTAATTAGCTTATTGAGAGAATATTGCAATTGTCTGACAAAAGTGAAAAATGTAAATTTCCAATTTCATTCAAACATGCTAGAAATGCTCAAATTGCGCAAATAAGCCTATTGTAAGAATTTTACAAACGTCTGACAAGACTGAAAAATGTAAATTTCCAATTTCAACCAAACATGCTAGAAATGCTCCAATTGAGCTAATTAGCTTATTGTGAGAATATTGCAATTGTCTGACAAAAGTGAAAAATGTAAATTTCCAAATTCAACCAAACATGCTAGAAATGCTCCAATTGAGCTAATTAGCTTATTGTGAGAATATTACAAACGTCTGACAAAAGTGAAAAATGTAAATTTCCAATTTCAACTAAACATGCTAGAAATGCTCAAATTGCGCAAATAAGCCTATTTTAAGAATTTTACAAACGTCTGACAAAACTGAAAAATGTAAATTTCCAATTTCAACCAAACATGCTAGAAATGCTCCAATTGAGCTAATTAGCTTATTGAGAGAATATTGCAATTGTCTGACAAAAGTGAAAAATGTAAATTTCCAATTTAAACCAAACATGCTAGAAATGCTCCAATTGAGCTAATTAGCTTATTGTGAGAATATTGCAATTGTCTGACAAAAGTGAAAAATGTAAATTTCCAATTTCAACCAAACATGCTAGAAATGCTCCAATTGAGCTAATTAGCTTATTGTGAGAATATTACAAACGTCTGACAAAACTGAAAAATGTAAATTTCCAATTTCAACCATACATGCTAGAAATGCTCCAATTGAGCTAATTAGCTTATTGAGAGAATATTGCAATTGTCTGACAAAAGTGAAAAATGTAAATTTCCAATTTAAACCAAACATGCTAGAAATGCTCCAATTGAGCTAATTAGCTTATTGTGAGAATATTACAAACGTCTGCCAAAACTGAAAAATGTAAATTTCCAATTTCAACCAAACATGCTAGAAATGCTCCAATTGAGCTAATTAGCTTATTGTGAGAATATTGCAATTGTCTGACAAAAGTGAAAAATGTAAATTTCCAATTTCAACCAAACATGCTAGAAATGCTCCAATTGAGCTAATTAGCTTAGTGTGAGAATATTACAAACGTCTGCCAAAACTGAAAAATGTAAATTTCCAATTTCAACCAAACATGCTAGAAATGCTCCAATTGAGCTAATTAGCTTATTGAGAGAATATTGCAATTGTCTGACAAAAGTGAAAAATGTAAATTTCCAATTTAAACCAAACATGCTAGAAATGCTCCAATTGAGCTAATTAGCTTATTGTGAGAATATTACAAACGTCTGACAAAACTGAAAAATGTAAATTTCCAATTTCAACCAAACATGCTAGAAATGCTCCAATTGAGCTAATTAGCTTATTGAGAGAATATTGCAATTGTCTGACAAAAGTGAAAAATGTAAATTTCCAATTTAAACCAAACATGCTAGAAATGCTCCAATTGAGCTAATTAGCTTATTGTGAGAATATTGCAATTGTCTGACAAAAGTGAAAAATGTAAATTTCCAATTTCAACCAAACATGCTAGAAATGCTCCAATTGAGCTAATTAGCTTAGTGTGAGAATATTACAAACGTCTGCCAAAACTGAACAATGTAAATTTCCAATTTCAACCAAACATGCTAGAAATGCTCCAATTGAGCTAATTAGCTTATTGAGAGAATATTACAATTGTCTGACAAAAGTGAAAAATGTAAATTTCCAATTTAAACCAAACATGCTAGAAATGCTCCAATTGAGCTAATTAGCTTATTGTGAGAATATTACAAACGTCTGACAAAACTGAAAAATGTAAATTTCCAATTTCAACCAAACCTGCTAGAAATGCTCAAATTGCGCAAATAAGCCTACTGTAAGAATTTTACAAACGTCTGACAAAACTGAAAAATGTAAATTTCCAATTTCAACCAAACATGCTAGAAATGCTCCAATTGAGCTAATTAGCTTATTGTGAGAATATTACAAACGTCTGACAAAACTGAAAAATGTAAATTTCCAATTTCAACCAAACATGCTAGAAATGCTCCAATTGAGCTAATTAGCTTATTGTGAGAATATTACAAACGTCTGCCAAAACTGAAAAATGTAAATTTCCAATTTCAACCAAACATGCTAGAAATGCTCCAATTGAGCTAATTAGCTTATTGAGAGAATATTGCAATTGTCTGACAAAAGTGAAAAATGTAAATTTCAAATTTAAACCAAACATGCTAGAAATGCTCCAATTGAGCTAATTAGCTTATTGTGAGAATATTACGAACGTCTGACAAAACTGAAAAATGTAAATTTCCAATTTCAACCAAACATGCTAGAAATGCTCAAATTGCGCAAATAAGCCTACTGTAAGAATTTTACAAACGTCTGACAAAACTGAAAAATGTAAATTTCCAATTTCAACCAAACATGCTAGAAATGCTCCAATTGAGCTAATTAGCTTATTGTGAGAATATTACAAACGTCTGACAAAACTGAAAAATGTAAATTTCCAATTTCAACCAAACATGCTAGAAATGCTCAAATTGCGCAAATAAGCCTACTGTAAGAATTTTCCAAACGTCTGACAAAAGTGAAAAATGTAAATTTCCAATTTCAACCAAACATGCTAGAAATGCTCCAATTGAGCTAAATAGCTTATTGTGAGAATATTACAAACGTCTGACAAAACTGAAAAATGTAAATTTCCAATTTCAACCAAACATGCTAGAAATGCTCCAATTGAGCTAATTAGCTTATTGTGAGAATATTACAAACGTCTGACAAAACTGAAAAATGTAAATTTCCAATTTCAACCAAACATGCTAGAAATGCTCAAATTGCGCAAATAAGTCTACTGTAAGAATTTTCCAAACGTCTGACAAAACTGAAAAATGTAAATTTCCAATTTCAACCAAACATGCTAGAAATGCTCCAATTGAGCTAATTAGCTTATTGTGAGAATATTGCAATTGTCTGACAAAAGTGAAAAATGTAAATTTACAATTTCAACCAAACATGTTAGAAATGCTCCAATTGAGCTAATTAGCTTATTGTGAGAATATTACAAACGTCTGACCAAACTGAAAAATGTAAATTTCCAATTTCAACCAAACATGCTAGAAATGCTCCAATTGAGCTAATTAGCTTATTGTGAGAATATTACAAACGTCTGACAAAACTGAAAAATGTAAATTTCCAATTTCAACCAAACATGCTAGAAATGCTCCAATTGAGCTAAATAGCTTATTGTGAGAATATTACAAACGTCTGACAAAAGTGAAAAATGTAAATTTCCAATTTCAACCAAACATGCTAGAAATGCTCCAATTGAGCTAATTAGCTTATTGTGAGAATATTACAAACGTCTGACAAAACTGAAAAATGTAAATTTCCAATTTCAACCAAACATGCTAGAAATGCTCCAATTGAGCTAAATAGCTTATTGTGAGAATATTACAAACGTCTGACAAAAGTGAAAAATGTAAATTTCCAATTTCAACCAAACATGCTAGAAATGCTCCAATTGAGCTAAATAGCTTATTGTGAGAATATTACAAACGTCTGACAAAAGTGAAAAATGTAAATTTCCAATTTCAACCAAACATGCTAGAAATGCTCCAATTGAGCTAATTAGCTTATTGTGAGAATATTACAAACGTCTGACAAAAGTGAAAAATGTAAATTTCCAATTTCAACCAAACATGCTAGAAATGCTCAAATTGCGCAAATAAGCCTACTAAAAGAATTTTACAAACGTCTGACAAAACTGAAAAATGTAAATTTCCAATTTCAACCAAACATGCTAGAAATGCTCCAATTGAGCTAATTAGCTTATTGAGAGAATATTGCAATTGTCTGACAAAAGTGAAAAATGTAAATTTCCAATTTCAACCAAACATGCTAGAAATGCTCCAATTGAGCTAATTAGCTTATTGTGAGAATATTACAAATGTCTGCCAAAAGTGAAAAATGTAAATTTCCAATTTCAACCAAACATGCTAGAAATGCTCAAATTGCGCAAATAAGCCTACTGTAAGAATTTTACAAACGTCTGACAAAACTGAAAAATGTAAATTTCCAATTTCAACCAAACATGCTAGAAATGCTCCAATTGAGCTAATTAGCTTATTGAGAGAATATTGCAATTGTCTGACAAAAGTGAAAAATGTATATTTCCAATTTAAACCAAACATGCTAGAAATGCTCCAATTGAGCTAATTAGCTTATTGTGAGAATATTACAAACGTCTGACAAAACTGAAAAATGTAAATTTCCAATTTCAACCAAACATGCTAGAAATGCTCCAATTGAGCTAATTAGCTTATTGTGAGAATATTACAAACGTCTGCCAAAACTGAAAAATGTAAATTTCCAATTTGAACCAAACATGCTAGAAATGCTCCAATTGAGCTAATTAGCTTATTGAGAGAATATTGCAATTGTCTGACAAAAGTGAAAAATGTAAATTTCCAATTTAAACCAAACATGCTAGAAATGCTCCAATTGAGCTAATTAGCTTATTGTGAGAATATTACAAACGTCTGACAAAACTGAAAAATGTAAATTTCCAATTTCAACCAAACATGCTAGAAATGCTCCGATTGAGCTAATTAGCTTATTGAGAGAATATTACAAACGTCTGACAAAACTGAAAAATGTAAATTTCCAATTTCAACCAAACATGCTAGAAATGCTCAAATTGCGCAAATAAGCCTACTGTAAGAATATTACAAACGTCTGACAAAAGTGAAAAATGTAAATTTCCAATTTCAACCAAACATGCTAGAAATGCTCCAATTGAGCTAATTAGCTTATTGAGAGAATATTGCAATTGTCTGACAAAAGTGAAAAATGTAAATTTCCAATTTTAACCAAACATGCTAGAAATGCTCAAATTGCGCAAATATGCCTACTGTAAGAATTTTACAAACGTCTGACAAAACTGAAAAATGTAAATTTCCAATTTCAACCAAACATGCTAGAAATGCTCCAATTGAGCTAATTAGCTTATTGTGAGAATATTACAAACGTCTGACAAAACTGAAAAATGTAAATTTCCAATTTCAACCAAACATGCTAGAAATGCTCAAATTACGCAAATAAGTCTACTGTAAAAATTTTCCAAACGTCTGACAAAAGTGAAAAATGTAAATTTCCAATTTCAACCAAACATGCTAGAAATGCTCCAATTGAGCTAATTAGCTTATTGTGAGAATATTGCAATTGTCTGACAAAAGTGAAAAATGTAAATTTCCAATTTCAACCAAACATGTTAGAAATGCTCCAATTGAGCTAATTAGCTTATTGTGAGAATATTAAAAACGTCTGACCAAACTGAAAAATGTAATATTCCAATTTCAACCAAACATGCTAGAAATGCTCCAATTGAGCTAATTAGCTTATTGTGAGAATATTACAAACGTCTGACAAAACTGAAAAATTTAATTTTCCAATCTCAACCAAACATGCTAGAAATGCTCCAATTGAGCTAAATAGCTTATTGTGAGAATATTACAAACGTCTGACAAAAGTGAAAAATGTAAATTTCCAAATTCAACCAAACATGCTAGAAATGCTCCAATTGAGCTAAATAGCTTATTGTGAGAATATTACAAACGTCTGACAAAACTGAAAAATGTAAATTTCCAATTTCAACCAAACATGCTAGAAATGCTCCAATTGAGCTAATTAGCTTATTGTGAGAATATTGCAATTGTTTGACAAAAGTGAAAAATGTAAATTTCCAATTTCAACCAAACATGCTAGAAATGCTCCAATTGAGCTAATTAGCTTATTGTGAGAATATTACAAACGTCTGACAAAAGTGAAAAATCTAAAATTCCAATTTTAACCAAACATGCTAGAAATGCTCAAATTGCGCAAATAAGCCTACTGTAAGAATTTTACAAACGTCTGACAAAAGTGAAAAAGTGTAAATTTCCAATTTCAACCAAACATGCTAGAAATGCTCCAATTGAGCTAATTAGCTTATTGTGAGAATATTACAAACGTCTGACAAAACTGAAAAATGTAAATTTCCAATTTCAACCAAACATGCTAGAAATGCTCAAATTGCGCAAATAAGTCTACTGTAAGAATTTTCCAAACGTCTGACAAAACTGAAAAATGTAAATTTCCAATTTCAACCAAACATGCTAGAAATGCTCCAATTGAGCTAATTAGCTTATTGTGAGAATATTGCAATTGTCTGACAAAAGTGAAAAATGTAAATTTACAATTTCAACCAAACATGTTAGAAATGCTCTAATTGAGCTAATTAGCTTATTGTGAGAATATTACAAACGTCTGACCAAACTGAAAAATGTAAATTTCCAATTTCAACCAAACATGCTAGAAATGCTCCAATTGAGCTAATTAGCTTATTGTGAGAATATTACAAACGTCTGACAAAACTGAAAAATGTAAATTTCCAATTTCAACCAAACATGCTAGAAATGCTCCAATTGAGCTAAATAGCTTATTGTGAGAATATTACAAACGTCTGACAAAAGTGAAAAATGTAAATTTCCAATTTCAACCAAACATGCTAGAAATGCTCCAATTGAGCTAAATAGCTTATTGTGAGAATATTACAAACGTCTGACAAAACTGAAAAATGTAAATTTCCAATTTCAACCAAACATGCTAGAAATGCTCCAATTGAGCTAATTAGCTTATTGTGAGAATATTGCAATTGTTTGACAAAAGTGAAAAATGTAAATTTCCAATTTCAACCAAACATGCTAGAAATGCTCAAATTGAGCTAATTAGCTTATTGTGAGAATATTACAAACGTCTGACAAAAGTGAAAAATGTAAATTTCCAATTTCAACCAAACATGCTAGAAATGCTCAAATTGCGCAAATAAGCCTACTGTAAGAATTTTACAAACGTCTGACAAAACTGAAAAATGTAAATTTCCAATTTAAGCCAAACATGCTAGAAATGCTCCAATTGAGCTAATTAGCTTATTGAGAGAATATTGCAATTGTCTGACAAAAGTGAAAAATGTAAATTTCCAATTTCAACCAAACATGCTAGAAATGCTCCAATTGAGCTAATTAGCTTATTGTGAGAATATTACAAATGTCTGCCAAAAGTGAAAAATGTAAATTTCCAATTTCAACCAAACATGCTAGAAATGCTCAAATTGCGCAAATAAGCCTACTGTAAGAATTTTACAAACGTCTGACAAAACTGAAAAATGTAAATTTCCAATTTCAACCAAACATGCTAGAAATGCTCCAATTGAGCTAATTAGCTTATTGAGAGAATATTGCAATTGTCTGACAAAAGTGAAAAATGTATATTTCCAATTTAAACCAAACATGCTAGAAATGCTCCAATTGAGCTAATTAGCTTATTGTGAGAATATTACAAACGTCTGACAAAACTGAAAAATGTAAATTTCCAATTTCAACCAAACATGCTAGAAATGCTCCAATTGAGCTAATTAGCTTATTGTGAGAATATTACAAACGTCTGCCAAAACTGAAAAATGTAAATTTCCAATTTGAACCAAACATGCTAGAAATGCTCCAATTGAGCTAATTAGCTTATTGAGAGAATATTGCAATTGTCTGACAAAAGTGAAAAATGTAAATTTCCAATTTAAACCAAACATGCTAGAAATGCTCCAATTGAGCTAATTAGCTTATTGTGAGAATATTACAAACGTCTGACAAAACTGAAAAATGTAAATTTCCAATTTCAACCAAACATGCTAGAAATGCTCCGATTGAGCTAATTAGCTTATTGAGAGAATATTACAAACGTCTGACAAAACTGAAAAATGTAAATTTCCAATTTCAACCAAACATGCTAGAAATGCTCAAATTGCGCAAATAAGCCTACTGTAAGAATATTACAAACGTCTGACAAAAGTGAAAAATGTAAATTTCCAATTTCAACCAAACATGCTAGAAATGCTCCAATTGAGCTAATTAGCTTATTGAGAGAATATTGCAATTGTCTGACAAAAGTGAAAAATGTAAATTTCCAATTTTAACCAAACATGCTAGAAATGCTCAAATTGCGCAAATATGCCTACTGTAAGAATTTTACAAACGTCTGACAAAACTGAAAAATGTAAATTTCCAATTTCAACCAAACATGCTAGAAATGCTCCAATTGAGCTAATTAGCTTATTGTGAGAATATTACAAACGTCTGACAAAACTGAAAAATGTAAATTTCCAATTTCAACCAAACATGCTAGAAATGCTCAAATTACGCAAATAAGTCTACTGTAAAAATTTTCCAAACGTCTGACAAAAGTGAAAAATGTAAATTTCCAATTTCAACCAAACATGCTAGAAATGCTCCAATTGAGCTAATTAGCTTATTGTGAGAATATTGCAATTGTCTGACAAAAGTGAAAAATGTAAATTTCCAATTTCAACCAAACATGTTAGAAATGCTCCAATTGAGCTAATTAGCTTATTGTGAGAATATTAAAAACGTCTGACCAAACTGAAAAATGTAATATTCCAATTTCAACCAAACATGCTAGAAATGCTCCAATTGAGCTAATTAGCTTATTGTGAGAATATTACAAACGTCTGACAAAACTGAAAAATTTAATTTTCCAATCTCAACCAAACATGCTAGAAATGCTCCAATTGAGCTAAATAGCTTATTGTGAGAATATTACAAACGTCTGACAAAAGTGAAAAATGTAAATTTCCAAATTCAACCAAACATGCTAGAAATGCTCCAATTGAGCTAAATAGCTTATTGTGAGAATATTACAAACGTCTGACAAAACTGAAAAATGTAAATTTCCAATTTCAACCAAACATGCTAGAAATGCTCCAATTGAGCTAATTAGCTTATTGTGAGAATATTGCAATTGTTTGACAAAAGTGAAAAATGTAAATTTCCAATTTCAACCAAACATGCTAGAAATGCTCCAATTGAGCTAATTAGCTTATTGTGAGAATATTACAAACGTCTGACAAAAGTGAAAAATCTAAAATTCCAATTTTAACCAAACATGCTAGAAATGCTCAAATTGCGCAAATAAGCCTACTGTAAGAATTTTACAAACGTCTGACAAAAGTGAAAAAGTGTAAATTTCCAATTTCAACCAAACATGCTAGAAATGCTCCAATTGAGCTAATTAGCTTATTGTGAGAATATTACAAACGTCTGACAAAACTGAAAAATGTAAATTTCCAATTTCAACCAAACATGCTAGAAATGCTCAAATTGCGCAAATAAGTCTACTGTAAGAATTTTCCAAACGTCTGACAAAACTGAAAAATGTAAATTTCCAATTTCAACCAAACATGCTAGAAATGCTCCAATTGAGCTAATTAGCTTATTGTGAGAATATTGCAATTGTCTGACAAAAGTGAAAAATGTAAATTTACAATTTCAACCAAACATGTTAGAAATGCTCTAATTGAGCTAATTAGCTTATTGTGAGAATATTACAAACGTCTGACCAAACTGAAAAATGTAAATTTCCAATTTCAACCAAACATGCTAGAAATGCTCCAATTGAGCTAATTAGCTTATTGTGAGAATATTACAAACGTCTGACAAAACTGAAAAATGTAAATTTCCAATTTCAACCAAACATGCTAGAAATGCTCCAATTGAGCTAAATAGCTTATTGTGAGAATATTACAAACGTCTGACAAAAGTGAAAAATGTAAATTTCCAATTTCAACCAAACATGCTAGAAATGCTCCAATTGAGCTAAATAGCTTATTGTGAGAATATTACAAACGTCTGACAAAACTGAAAAATGTAAATTTCCAATTTCAACCAAACATGCTAGAAATGCTCCAATTGAGCTAATTAGCTTATTGTGAGAATATTGCAATTGTTTGACAAAAGTGAAAAATGTAAATTTCCAATTTCAACCAAACATGCTAGAAATGCTCAAATTGAGCTAATTAGCTTATTGTGAGAATATTACAAACGTCTGACAAAAGTGAAAAATGTAAATTTCCAATTTCAACCAAACATGCTAGAAATGCTCAAATTGCGCAAATAAGCCTACTGTAAGAATTTTACAAACGTCTGACAAAACTGAAAAATGTAAATTTCCAATTTAAGCCAAACATGCTAGAAATGCTCCAATTGAGCTAATTAGCTTATTGAGAGAATATTGCAATTGTCTGACAAAAGTGAAAAATGTAAATTTCCAATTTCAACCAAACATGCTAGAAATGCTCCAATTGAGCTAATTAGCTTATTGTGAGAATATTACAAATGTCTGCCAAAAGTGAAAAATGTAAATTTCCAATTTCAACCAAACATGCTAGAAATGCTCAAATTGCGCAAATAAGCCTACTGTAAGAATTTTACAAACGTCTGACAAAACTGAAAAATGTAAATTTCCAATTTCAACCAAACATGCTAGAAATGCTCCAATTGAGCTAATTAGCTTATTGAGAGAATATTGCAATTGTCTGACAAAAGTGAAAAATGTATATTTCCAATTTAAACTAAACAGGCTAGAAATGCTCCAATTGAGCTAATTAGCTTATTGTGAGAATATTACAAACGTCTGACAAAACTGAAAAATGTAAATTTCCAATTTCAACCAAACATGCTAGAAATGCTCCAATTGAGCTAATTAGCTTATTGTGAGAATATTACAAACGTCTGCCAAAACTGAAAAATGTAAATTTCCAATTTGAACCAAACATGCTAGAAATGCTCCAATTGAGCTAATTAGCTTATTGAGAGAATATTGCAATTGTCTGACAAAAGTGGAAAATGTAAATTTCCAATTTAAACCAAACATGCTAGAAATGCTCCAATTGAGCTAATTAGCTTATTGTGAGAATATTACAAACGTCTGACAAAACTGAAAAATGTAAATTTCCAATTTCAACCAAACATGCTAGAAATGCTCCAATTGAGCTAATTAGCTTATTGAGAGAATATTGCAATTGTCTGACAAAAGTGAAAAATGTAAATTTCCAATTTAAACCAAACATGCTAGAAATGCTCCAATTGAGCTAATTAGCTTATTGTGAGAATATTGCAATTGTCTGACAAAAGTGAAAAATGTAAATTTCCAATTTAAACCAAACATGCTAGAAATGCTCCAATTGAGCTAATTAGCTTATTGTGAGAATATTGCAATTGTCTGACAAAAGTGAAAAATGTAAATTTCCAATTTCAACCAAACATGCTAGAAATGCTCAAATTGCGGAAATAAGCCTACTGTAAGAATTTTACAAACGTCTGCCAAAACTGAAAAATGTAAATTTCCAATTTCAACCAAACATGCTAGAAATGCTCCAATTGAGCTAATTAGCTTATTGAGAGAATATTGCAATTGTCTGACAAAAGTGAAAAATGTAAATTTCCAATTTAAACCAAACATGCTAGAAATGCTCCAATTGAGCTAATTAGCTTATTGTGAGAATATTACAAACGTCTGACAAAACTGAAAAATGTAAATTTCCAATTTCAACCAAACATGCTAGAAATGCTCAAATTGCGCAAATAAGCCTACTGTAAGAATTTTACAAACGTCTGACAAAACTGAAAAATGTAAATTTCCAATTTCAACCAAACATGCTAGAAATGCTCCAATTGAGCTAATTAGCTTATTGTGAGAATATTACAAACGTCTGACAAAACTGAAAAATGTAAATTTCCAATTTCAACCAAACATGCTAGAAATGCTCCAATTGAGCTAATTAGCTTATTGTGAGAATATTACAAACGTCTGCCAAAACTGAAAAATGTAAATTTCCAATTTCAACCAAACATGCTAGAAATGCTCCAATTGAGCTAATTAGCTTATTGAGAGAATATTGCAATTGTCTGACAAAAGTGAAAAATGTAAATTTCAAATTTCAACCAAACATGCTAGAAATGCTCCAATTGAGCTAATTAGCTTATTGTGAGAATATTACAAACGTCTGACAAAACTGAAAAATGTAAATTTCCAATTTCAACCAAACATGCTAGAAATGCTCAAATTGAGCTAATTAGCTTATTGTGAGAATATTACAAACGTCTGACAAAACTGAAAAATGTAAATTTCCAATTTCAACCAAACATGCTAGAAATGCTCAAATTGCGGAAATAAGCCTACTGTAAGAATTTTACAAACGTCTGACAAAAGTGAAAAAGTGTAAATTTCCAATTTCAACCAAACATGCTAGAAATGCTCCAATTGAGCTAATTAGCTTATTGTGAGAATATTACAAACGTCTGACAAAAGTGAAAAATCTTAATTTCCAATTTTAACCAAACATGCTAGAAATGCTCAAATTGCGCAAATAAGCCTACTGTAAGAATTTTACAAACGTCTGACAAAACTGAAAAATGTAAATTTCCAATTTCAACCAAACATGCTAGAAATGCTCCAATTGAGCTAATTAGCTTATTGTGAGAATATTACAAACGTCTGACAAAACTGAAAAATGTAAATTTCCAATTTCAACCAAACATGCTAGAAATGCTCAAATTGCGCAAATAAGTCTACTGTAAGAATTTTCCAAACGTCTGACAAAACTGAAAAATGTAAATTTCCAATTTCAACCAAACATGCTAGAAATGCTCCAATTGAGCTAATTAGCTTATTGTGAGAATATTGCAATTGTCTGACAAAAGTGAAAAATGTAAATTTCCAATTTCAACCAAACATGTTAGAAATGCTCCAATTGAGCTAATTAGCTTATTGTGAGAAAATTACAAACGTCTGCCAAAACTGAAAAATGTAAATTTCCAATTTAAACCAAACATGCTAGAAATGCTCCAATTGAGCTAATTAGTTTATTGTGAGAATATTACAAACGTCTGACAAAACTGAAAAATGTAAATTTCCAATTTCAACCAAACATGCTAGAAATGCTCCAATTGAGCTAATTAGCTTATTGAGAGAATATTGCAAACGTCTGACAAAAGTGAAAAATGTAAATTTCCAATTTAAACCAAACATGCTAGAAATGCTCCAATTGAGCTAATTAGCTTATTGTGAGAATATTGCAATTGTCTGACAAAAGTGAAAAATGTAAATTTCCAATTTCAACCAAACATGCTAGAAATGCTCCAATTGAGCTAATTAGCTTATTGTGAGAATATTACAAACGTCTGACAAAACTGAAAAATGTAAATTTCAAATTTCAACCATACATGCTAGAAATGCTCCAATTGAGCTAATTAGCTTATTGAGAGAATATTGCAATTGTCTGACAAAAGTGAAAAATGTAAATTTCCAATTTAAACCAAACATGCTAGAAATGCTCCAATTGAGCTAATTAGCTTATTGTGAGAATATTGCAATTGTCTGACAAAAGTGAAAAATGTAAATTTCCAATTTCAACCAAACATGCTAGAAATGCTCCAATTGAGCTAATTAGCTTAGTGTGAGAATATTACAAACGTCTGCCAAAACTGAAAAATGTAAATTTCCAATTTCAACCAAACATGCTAGAAATGCTCCAATTGAGCTAATTAGCTTATTGAGAGAATATTGCAATTGTCTGACAAAAGTGAAAAATGTAAATTTCCAATTTAAACCAAACATGCTAGAAGTGCTCCAATTGAGCTAATTAGCTTATTGTGAGAATATTACAAACGTCTGACAAAACTGAAAAATGTAAATTTCCAATTTCAACCAAACATGCTAGAAATGCTCAAATTGCGCAAATAAGCCTACTGTAAGAATTTTACAAACGTCTGACAAAACTGAAAAATGTAAATTTCCAATTTCAACCAAACATGCTAGAAATGCTCCAATTGAGCTAATTAGCTTATTGTGAGAATATTACAAACGTCTGACAAAACTGAAAAATGTAAATTTCCAATTTCAACCAAACATGCTAGAAATGCTCCAATTGAGCTAATTAGCTTATTGTGAGAATATTACAAACGTCTGCCAAAACTGAAAAATGTAAATTTCCAATTTCAACCAAACATGCTAGAAATGCTCCAATTGAGCTAATTAGCTTATTGAGAGAATATTGCAATTGTCTGACAAAAGTGAAAAATGTAAATTTCAAATTTCAACCAAACATGCTAGAAATGCTCCAATTGAGCTAATTAGCTTATTGTGAGAATATTACAAACGTCTGACAAAACAGAAAATTGTAAATTTCCAATTTCAACCAAACATGCTAGAAATGCTCAAATTACGCAATAAGCCTACTGTAAGAATTTTCCAAACGTCTGACAAAATTGAAAAATGTAAATTTTCAATTTAAACCAAACATGCTAGAAATGCTCAAATTGCGCAAATAAGCCTACTGTAAGAATTTTACAAACGTCTGACAAAACTGAAAAATGTAAATTTCCAATTTCAACCAAACATGCTAGAAATGCTCCAATTGAGCTAATTAGCTTATTGTGAGAATATTACAAACGTCTGACAAAACTGAAAAATGTAAATTTCCAATTTCAACCAAACATGCTAGAAATGCTCCAATTGAGCTAATTAGCTTATTGTGAGAATATTACAAACGTCTGCCAAAACTGAAAAATGTAAATTTCCAATTTCAACCAAACATGCTAGAAATGCTCCAATTGAGCTAATTAGCTTATTGAGAGAATATTGCAATTGTCTGACAAAAGTGAAAAATGTAAATTTCAAATTTCAACCAAACATGCTAGAAATGCTCCAATTGAGCTAATTAGCTTATTGTGAGAATATTACAAACGTCTGACAAAACTGAAAAATGTAAATTTCCAATTTCAACCAAACATGCTAGAAATGCTCAAATTGCGCAAATAAGTCTACTGTAAGAATTTTCCAAACGTCTGACAAAACTGAAAAATGTAAATTTCCAATTTCAACCAAACATGCTAGAAATGCTCCAATTGAGCTAATTAGCTTATTGTGAGAATATTGCAATTGTCTGACAAAAGTGAAAAATGTAAATTTCCAATTTCAACCAAACATGTTAGAAATGCTCCAATTGAGCTAATTAGCTTATTGTGAGAAAATTACAAACGTCTGCCAAAACTGAAAAATGTAAATTTCCAATTTAAACCAAACATGCTAGAAATGCTCCAATTGAGCTAATTAGCTTATTGTGAGAATATTACAAACGTCTGACAAAACTGAAAAATGTAAATTTCCAATTTCAACCAAACATGCTAGAAATGCTCCAATTGAGCTAATTAGCTTATTGTGAGAATATTACAAACGTCTGCCAAAACTGAAAAATGTAAATTTCCAATTTCAACCAAACATGCTAGAAATGCTCCAATTGAGCTAATTAGCTTATTGAGAGAATATTGCAATTGTCTGACAAAAGTGAAAAATGTAAATTTCAAATTTCAACCAAACATGCTAGAAATGCTCCAATTGAGCTAATTAGCTTATTGTGAGAATATTACAAACGTCTGACAAAACTGAAAAATGTAAATTTCCAATTTCAACCAAACATGCTAGAAATGCTCAAATTGCGCAATAAGCCTACTGTAAGAATTTTCCAAACGTCTGACAAAATTGAAAAATGTAAATTTTCAATTTCAACCAAACATGCTAGAAATTCTCCAATTGAGCTAATTAGCTTATTGTGAGAATAATGCAATTGTCTGACAAAAGTGAAAAATGTAAATTTACAATTTCAACCAAACATGTTAGAAATGCTCCAATTGAGCTAATTAGCTTATTGTGAGAATATTACAAACGTCTGACAAAACTGAAAAATGTAAATTTCCAATTTCAACCAAACATGCTAGAAATGCTCCAATTGAGCTAATTAGCTTATTGTGAGAATATTACAAACGTCTGACAAAACTGAAAAATGTAAATTTCCAATTTCAACCAAACATGCTAGAAATGCTCCAATTGAGCTAATTAGCTTATTGAGAGAATATTGCAATTGTCTGACAAAAGTGAAAAATGTAAATTTCCAATTTAAACCAAACATGCTAGAAATGCTCCAATTGAGCTAATTAGCTTATTGTGAGAATATTACAAACGTCTGACAAAACTGAAAAATGTAAATTTCCAATTTCAACCAAACATGCTAGAAATGCTCCAATTGCAGAAATAAGCTTACTGTAAGAATTTTACAAACGTCTGACAAAAGTGAAAAAGTGTAAATTTCCAATTTCAACCAAACATGCTAGAAATGCTCCAATTGAGCTAATTAGCTTATTGTGAGAATATTACAAACATCTGACAAAAGTGAAAAATCTAAATTTCCAATTTTAACCAAACATGCTAGAAATGCTCAAATTGCGCAAATAAGCCTACTGTAAGAATTTTACAAACGTCTGACAAAACTGAAAAATGTAAATTTCCAATTTCAACCAAACATGCTAGAAATGCTCCAATTGAGCTAATTAGCTTATTGTGAGAATATTACAAACGTCTGACAAAACTGAAAAATGTAAATTTCCAATTTCAACCAAACATGCTAGAAATGCTCAAATTGCGCAAATAAGTCTACTGTAAGAATTTTCCAAACGTCTGACAAAACTGAAAAATGTAAATTTCCAATTTCAACCAAACATGCTAGAAATGCTCCAATTGAGCTAATTAGCTTATTGTGAGAATATTGCAATTGTCTGACAAAAGTGAAAAATGTAAATTTACAATTTCAACCAAACATGTTAGAAGTGCTCTAATTGAGCTAATTAGCTTATTGTGAGAATATTACAAACGTCTGCCAAAACTGAAAAATGTAAATTTCCAATTTCAACCAAACATGCTAGAAATGCTCCAATTGAGCTAATTAGCTTATTGTGAGAATATTACAAACGTCTGCCAAAAGTGAAAAATGTAAATTTCCAATTTCAACCAAACATGCTAGAAATGCTCCAATTGAGCTAATTAGCTTATTGTGAGAATATTGCAATTGTCTGACAAAAGTGAAAAATGTAAATTTCCAATTTAAACCAAACATGCTAGAAATGCTCCAATTGAGCTAATTAGCTTATTGTGAGAATATTACAAACGTCTGCCAAACTGAAAAGTGTAAATTTCCAATTTCAACCAAACATGCTAGAAATGCTCAAATTGCGCAAATAAGCCTACTGTAAGAATTTTACAAACGTCTGACAAAAGTGAAAAAGTGTAAATTTCCAATTTCAACCAAACATGCTAGAAATGCTCCAATTGAGCTAATTAGCTTATTGTGAGAATATTACAAACGTCTGACAAAAGTGAAAAATCTTAATTTCCAATTTTAACCAAACATGCTAGAAATGCTCAAATTGCGCAAATAAGCCTACTGTAAGAATTTTACAAACGTCTGACAAAACTGAAAAATGTAAATTTCCAATTTCAACCAAACATGCTAGAAATGCTCCAATTGAGCTAATTAGCTTATTGTGAGAATATTACAAACGTCTGACAAAACTGAAAAATGTAAATTTCCAATTTCAACCAAACATGCTAGAAATGCTCAAATTGCGCAAATAAGTCTACTGTAAGAATTTTCCAAACGTCTGACAAAACTGAAAAATGTAAATTTCCAATTTCAACCAAACATGCTAGAAATGCTCCAATTGAGCTAATTAGCTTATTGTGAGAATATTGCAATTGTCTGACAAAAGTGAAAAATGTAAATTTCCAATTTCAACCAAACATGTTAGAAATGCTCCAATTGAGCTAATTAGCTTATTGTGAGAAAATTACAAACGTCTGCCAAAACTGAAAAATGTAAATTTCCAATTTAAACCAAACATGCTAGAAATGCTCCAATTGAGCTAATTAGCTTATTGTGAGAATATTACAAACGTCTGACAAAACTGAAAAATGTAAATTTCCAATTTCAACCAAACATGCTAGAAATGCTCCAATTGAGCTAATTAGCTTATTGAGAGAATATTGCAAACGTCTGACAAAAGTGAAAAATGTAAATTTCCAATTTAAACCAAACATGCTAGAAATGCTCCAATTGAGCTAATTAGCTTATTGTGAGAATATTGCAATTGTCTGACAAAAGTGAAAAATGTAAATTTCCAATTTCAACCAAACATGCTAGAAATGCTCCAATTGAGCTAATTAGCTTATTGTGAGAATATTACAAACGTCTGACAAAACTGAAAAATGTAAATTTCAAATTTCAACCATACATGCTAGAAATGCTCCAATTGAGCTAATTAGCTTATTGAGAGAATATTGCAATTGTCTGACAAAAGTGAAAAATTTAAATTTCCAATTTAAACCAAACATGCTAGAAATGCTCCAATTGAGCTAATTAGCTTATTGTGAGAATATTGCAATTGTCTGACAAAAGTGAAAAATGTAAATTTCCAATTTCAACCAAACATGCTAGAAATGCTCCAATTGAGCTAATTAGCTTAGTGTGAGAATATTACAAACGTCTGCCAAAACTGAAAAATGTAAATTTCCAATTTCAACCAAACATGCTAGAAATGCTCCAATTGAGCTAATTAGCTTATTGAGAGAATATTGCAATTGTCTGACAAAAGTGAAAAATGTAAATTTCCAATTTAAACCAAACATGCTAGAAGTGCTCCAATTGAGCTAATTAGCTTATTGTGAGAATATTACAAACGTCTGACAAAACTGAAAAATGTAAATTTCCAATTTCAACCAAACATGCTAGAAATGCTCAAATTGCGCAAATAAGCCTACTGTAAGAATTTTACAAACGTCTGACAAAACTGAAAAATGTAAATTTCCAATTTCAACCAAACATGCTAGAAATGCTCCAATTGAGCTAATTAGCTTATTGTGAGAATATTACAAACGTCTGACAAAACTGAAAAATGTAAATTTCCAATTTCAACCAAACATGCTAGAAATGCTCCAATTGAGCTAATTAGCTTATTGTGAGAATATTACAAACGTCTGCCAAAACTGAAAAATGTAAATTTCCAATTTCAACCAAACATGCTAGAAATGCTCCAATTGAGCTAATTAGCTTATTGAGAGAATATTGCAATTGTCTGACAAAAGTGAAAAATGTAAATTTCAAATTTCAACCAAACATGCTAGAAATGCTCCAATTGAGCTAATTAGCTTATTGTGAGAATATTACAAACGTCTGACAAAACAGAAAATTGTAAATTTCCAATTTCAACCAAACATGCTAGAAATGCTCAAATTACGCAATAAGCCTACTGTAAGAATTTTCCAAACGTCTGACAAAATTGAAAAATGTAAATTTTCAATTTAAACCAAACATGCTAGAAATGCTCAAATTGCGCAAATAAGCCTACTGTAAGAATTTTACAAACGTCTGACAAAACTGAAAAATGTAAATTTCCAATTTCAACCAAACATGCTAGAAATGCTCCAATTGAGCTAATTAGCTTATTGTGAGAATATTACAAACGTCTGACAAAACTGAAAAATGTAAATTTCCAATTTCAACCAAACATGCTAGAAATGCTCCAATTGAGCTAATTAGCTTATTGTGAGAATATTACAAACGTCTGCCAAAACTGAAAAATGTAAATTTCCAATTTCAACCAAACATGCTAGAAATGCTCCAATTGAGCTAATTAGCTTATTGAGAGAATATTGCAATTGTCTGACAAAAGTGAAAAATGTAAATTTCAAATTTCAACCAAACATGCTAGAAATGCTCCAATTGAGCTAATTAGCTTATTGTGAGAATATTACAAACGTCTGACAAAACTGAAAAATGTAAATTTCCAATTTCAACCAAACATGCTAGAAATGCTCAAATTGCGCAAATAAGTCTACTGTAAGAATTTTCCAAACGTCTGACAAAACTGAAAAATGTAAATTTCCAATTTCAACCAAACATGCTAGAAATGCTCCAATTGAGCTAATTAGCTTATTGTGAGAATATTGCAATTGTCTGACAAAAGTGAAAAATGTAAATTTCCAATTTCAACCAAACATGTTAGAAATGCTCCAATTGAGCTAATTAGCTTATTGTGAGAAAATTACAAACGTCTGCCAAAACTGAAAAATGTAAATTTCCAATTTAAACCAAACATGCTAGAAATGCTCCAATTGAGCTAATTAGCTTATTGTGAGAATATTACAAACGTCTGACAAAACTGAAAAATGTAAATTTCCAATTTCAACCAAACATGCTAGAAATGCTCCAATTGAGCTAATTAGCTTATTGAGAGAATATTGCAAACGTCTGACAAAAGTGAAAAATGTAAATTTCCAATTTAAACCAAACATGCTAGAAATGCTCCAATTGAGCTAATTAGCTTATTGTGAGAATATTGCAATTGTCTGACAAAAGTGAAAAATGTAAATTTCCAATTTCAACCAAACATGCTAGAAATGCTCCAATTGAGCTAATTAGCTTATTGTGAGAATATTACAAACGTCTGACAAAACTGAAAAATGTAAATTTCAAATTTCAACCATACATGCTAGAAATGCTCCAATTGAGCTAATTAGCTTATTGAGAGAATATTGCAATTGTCTGACAAAAGTGAAAAATGTAAATTTCCAATTTAAACCAAACATGCTAGAAATGCTCCAATTGAGCTAATTAGCTTATTGTGAGAATATTGCAATTGTCTGACAAAAGTGAAAAATGTAAATTTCCAATTTCAACCAAACATGCTAGAAATGCTCCAATTGAGCTAATTAGCTTAGTGTGAGAATATTACAAACGTCTGCCAAAACTGAAAAATGTAAATTTCCAATTTCAACCAAACATGCTAGAAATGCTCCAATTGAGCTAATTAGCTTATTGAGAGAATATTGCAATTGTCTGACAAAAGTGAAAAATGTAAATTTCCAATTTAAACCAAACATGCTAGAAGTGCTCCAATTGAGCTAATTAGCTTATTGTGAGAATATTACAAACGTCTGACAAAACTGAAAAATGTAAATTTCCAATTTCAACCAAACATGCTAGAAATGCTCAAATTGCGCAAATAAGCCTACTGTAAGAATTTTACAAACGTCTGACAAAACTGAAAAATGTAAATTTCCAATTTCAACCAAACATGCTAGAAATGCTCCAATTGAGCTAATTAGCTTATTGTGAGAATATTACAAACGTCTGACAAAACTGAAAAATGTAAATTTCCAATTTCAACCAAACATGCTAGAAATGCTCCAATTGAGCTAATTAGCTTATTGTGAGAATATTACAAACGTCTGACAAAACAGAAAAATGTAAATTTCCAATTTCAACCAAACATGCTAGAAATGCTCAAATTACGCAATAAGCCTACTGTAAGAATTTTCCAAACGTCTGACAAAATTGAAAAATGTAAATTTTCAATTTAAACCAAACATGCTAGAAATGCTCAAATTGCGCAAATAAGCCTACTGTAAGAATTTTCCAAACGTCTGACAAAACTGAAAAATGTAAATTTCCAATTTCAACCAAACATGCTAGAAATGCTCAAATTGCGCAAATAAGCCTACTGAAAGAATATTACAAACGTCTGACAAAGTGAAAAATGTAAATTTCCAATTTCAACCAAACATGCTAGAAATGCTCCAATTGAGCTAATTAGCTTATTGAGAGAATATTGCAATTGTCTGACAAAAGTGAAAAATGTAAATTTCCAATTTAAACCAAACATGCTAGAAATGCTCCAATTGAGCTAATTAGCTTATTGTGAGAATATTACAAACGTCTGACAAAACTTAAAAATGTAAATTTCCAATTTCAACCAAACATGCTAGAAATGCTCCAATTGCGGAAATAATCTTACTGTAAGAATTTTACAAACGTCTGACAAAAGTGAAAAAGTGTAAATTTCCAATTTCAACCAAACATGCTAGAAATGCTCCAATTGAGCTAATTAGCTTATTGTGAGAATATTACAAACGTCTGACAAAAGTGAAAAATCTAAATTTCCAATTTTAACCAAACATGCTAGAAATGCTCAAATTGCGCAAATAAGCCTACTGTAAGAATTTTACAAACGACTGACAAAACTGAAAAATGTAAATTTCCAATTTCAACCAAACATGCTAGAAATGCTCCAATTGAGCTAATTAGCTTATTGTGAGAATATTACAATTGTCTGACAAAACTGAAAAATGTAAATTTCCAATTTCAACCAAACATGCTAAAAATGCTCAAATTGCGCAAATAAGTCTACTGTAAGAATTTTCCAAACGTCTGACAAAACTGAAAAATGTAAATTTCCAATTTCAACCAAACATGCTAGAAATGCTCCAATTGAGCTAATTAGCTTATTGTGAGAATATTGCAATTGTCTGACAAAAGTGAAAAATGTAAATTTCCAATTTCAACCAAACATGTTAGAAATGCTCCAATTGAGCTAATTAGCTTATTGTGAGAATATTACAAACGTCTGACCAAACTGAAAAATGTAAATTTCCAATTTCAACCAAACATGCTAGAAATGCTCCAATTGAGCTAATTAGCTTATTGTGAGAATATTACAAACGTCTGACAAAACTGAAAAATTTAATTTTTTAATCTCAACCAAACATGCTAGAAATGCTCCAATTGAGCTAAATAGCTTATTGTGAGAATATTACAAACGTCTGACAAAAGTGAAAAATGTAAATTTCCAATTTCAACCAAACATGCTAGAAATGCTCCAATTGAGCTAATTAGCTTATTGTGAGAATATTACAAACGTCTGCCAAAACTGAAAAATGTAAATTTCCAATTTCAACCAAACATGCTAGAAATGCTCCAATTGAGCTAATTAGCTTATTGAGAGAATATTGCAATTGTCTGACAAAAGTGAAAAATGTAAATTTCAAATTTCAACCAAACATGCTAGAAATGCTCCAATTGAGCTAATTAGCTTATTGTGAGAATATTACAAACGTCTGACAAAACAGAAAATTGTAAATTTCCAATTTCAACCAAACATGCTAGAAATGCTCAAATTACGCAATAAGCCTACTGTAAGAATTTTCCAAACGTCTGACAAAATTGAAAAATGTAAATTTTCAATTTAAACCAAACATGCTAGAAATGCTCAAATTGCGCAAATAAGCCTACTGTAAGAATTTTCCAAACGTCTGACAAAACTGAAAAATGTAAATTTCCAATTTCAACCAAACATGCTAGAAATGCTCAAATTGCGCAAATAAGCCTACTGAAAGAATATTACAAACGTCTGACAAAAGTGAAAAATGTAAATTTCCAATTTCAACCAAACATGCTAGAAATGCTCCAATTGAGCTAATTAGCTTATTGAGAGAATATTGCAATTGTCTGACAAAAGTGAAAAATGTAAATTTCCAATTTAAACCAAACATGCTAGAAATGCTCCAATTGAGCTAATTAGCTTATTGTGAGAATATTACAAACGTCTGACAAAACTGAAAAATGTAAATTTCCAATTTCAACCAAACATGCTAGAAATGCTCCAATTGAGCTAATTAGCTTATTGAGAGAATATTGCAAACGTCTGACAAAAGTGAAAAATGTAAATTTCCAATTTAAACCAAACATGCTAGAAATGCTCCAATTGAGCTAATTAGCTTATTGTGAGAATATTGCAATTGTCTGACAAAAGTGAAAAATGTAAATTTCCAATTTCAACCAAACATGCTAGAAATGCTCCAATTGAGCTAATTAGCTTATTGTGAGAATATTACAAACGTCTGACAAAACTGAAAAATGTAAATTTCAAATTTCAACCATACATGCTAGAAATGCTCCAATTGAGCTAATTAGCTTATTGAGAGAATATTGCAATTGTCTGACAAAAGTGAAAAATGTAAATTTCCAATTTAAACCAAACATGCTAGAAATGCTCCAATTGAGCTAATTAGCTTATTGTGAGAATATTGCAATTGTCTGACAAAAGTGAAAAATGTAAATTTCCAATTTCAACCAAACATGCTAGAAATGCTCCAATTGAGCTAATTAGCTTATTGTGAGAATATTACAAACGTCTGCCAAAACTGAAAAATGTAAATTTCCAATTTCAACCAAACATGCTAGAAATGCTCCAATTGAGCTAATTAGCTTATTGAGAGAATATTGCAATTGTCTGACAAAAGTGAAAAATGTAAACTTCAAATTTCAACCAAACATGCTAGAAATGCTCCAATTGAGCTAATTAGCTTATTGTGAGAATATTACAAACGTCTGACAAAACAGAAAAATGTAAATTTCCAATTTCAACCAAACATGCTAGAAATGCTCAAATTACGCAATAAGCCTACTGTAAGAATTTTCCAAACGTCTGACAAAATTGAAAAATGTAAATTTTCAATTTAAACCAAACATGCTAGAAATGCTCAAATTGCGCAAATAAGCCTACTGTAAGAATTTTCCTAACGTCTGACAAAACTGAAAAATGTAAATTTCCAATTTCAACCAAACATGCTAGAAATGCTCAAATTGCGCAAATAAGCCTACTGAAAGAATATTACAAACGTCTGACAAAAGTGAAAAATGTAAATTTCCAATTTCAACCAAACATGCTAGAAATGCTCCAATTGAGCTAATTAGCTTATTGAGAGAATATTGCAATTGTCTGACAAAAGTGAAAAATGTAAATTTCCAATTTAAACCAAACATGCTAGAAATGCTCCAATTGAGCTAATTAGCTTATTGTGAGAATATTACAAACGTCTGACAAAACTGAAAAATGTAAATTTCCAATTTCAACCAAACATGCTAGAAATGCTCCAATTGCGGAAATAAGCTTACTGTAAGAATTTTACAAACGTCTGACAAAAGTGAAAAAGTGTAAATTTCCAATTTCAACCAAACATGCTAGAAATGCTCCAATTGAGCTAATTAGCTTATTGTGAGAATATTACAAACGTCTGACAAAAGTGAAAAATCTAAATTTCCAATTTTAACCAAACATGCTAGAAATGCTCAAATTGCGCAAATAAGCCTACTGTAAGAATTTTACAAACGACTGACAAAACTGAAAAATGTAAATTTCCAATTTCAACCAAACATGCTAGAAATGCTCCAATTGAGCTAATTAGCTTATTGTGAGAATATTACAATTGTCTGACAAAACTGAAAAATGTAAATTTCCAATTTCAACCAAACATGCTAAAAATGCTCAAATTGCGCAAATAAGTCTACTGTAAGAATTTTCCAAACGTCTGACAAAACTGAAAAATGTAAATTTCCAATTTCAACCAAACATGCTAGAAATGCTCCAATTGAGCTAATTAGCTTATTGTGAGAATATTGCAATTGTCTGACAAAAGTGAAAAATGTAAATTTCCAATTTCAACCAAACATGTTAGAAATGCTCCAATTGAGCTAATTAGCTTATTGTGAGAATATTACAAACGTCTGACCAAACTGAAAAATGTAAATTTCCAATTTCAACCAAACATGCTAGAAATGCTCCAATTGAGCTAATTAGCTTATTGTGAGAATATTACAAACGTCTGACAAAACTGAAAAATTTAATTTTTTAATCTCAACCAAACATGCTAGAAATGCTCCAATTGAGCTAAATAGCTTATTGTGAGAATATTACAAACGTCTGACAAAAGTGAAAAATGTAAATTTCCAATTTCAACCAAACATGCTAGAAATGCTCCAATTGAGCTAAATAGCTTATTGTGAGAATATTACAAACGTCTGACAAAACTGAAAAATGTAAATTTCCAATTTCAACCAAACATGCTAGAAATGCTCCAATTGAGCTAAATAGCTTATTGTGAGAATATTACAAACGTCTGACAAAACTGAAAAATGTAAATTTCCAATTTCAACCAAACATGCTAGAAATGCTCCAATTGAGCTAATTAGCTTATTGTGAGAATATTACAAACGTCTGACAAAAGTGAAAAATCTAAAATTCCAATTTTAACCAAACATGCTAGAAATGCTCAAATTGCGCAAATAAGCCTACTGTAAGAATTTTACAAACGTCTGACAAAAGTGAAAAAGTGTAAATTTCCAATTTCAACCAAACATGCTAGAAATGCTCCAATTGAGCTAATTAGCTTATTGTGAGAATATTACAAACGTCTGACAAAACTGAAAAATGTAAATTTCCAATTTCAACCAAACATGCTAGAAATGCTCAAATTGCGCAAATAAGTCTACTGTAAGAATTTTCCAAACGTCTGACAAAACTGAAAAATGTAAATTTCCAATTTCAACCAAACATGCTAGAAATGCTCCAATTGAGCTAATTAGCTTATTGTGAGAATATTACAAACGTCTGCCAAAAGTGAAAAATGTAAATTTCCAATTTCAACCAAACATGCTAGAAATGCTCCAATTGAGCTAATTAGCTTATTGAGAGAATATTGCAATTGTCTGACAAAAGTGAAAAATGTAAATTTCCAATTTAAACCAAACATGCTAGAAATGCTCCAATTGAGCTAATTAGCTTATTGTGAGAATATTACAAACGTCTGCCAAACTGAAAAGTGTAAATTTCCAATTTCAACCAAACATGCTAGAAATGCTCAAATTGCGGAAATAAGCCTACTGTAAGAATTTTACAAACGTCTGACAAAAGTGAAAAAGTGTAAATTTCCAATTTCAACCAAACATGCTAGAAATGCTCCAATTGAGCTAATTAGCTTATTGTGAGAATATTACAAATGTCTGACAAAAGTGAAAAATCTAAATTTCCAATTTTAACCAAACATGCTAGAAATGCTCAAATTGCGCAAATAAGCTTACTGTAAGAATTTTACAAACGTCTGACAAAACTGAAAAATGTAAATTTCCACTTTCAACCAAACATGCTAGAAATGCTCCAATTGAGCTAATTAGCTTATTGTGAGAATATTACAAACGTCTGACAAAACTGAAAAATGTAAATTTCCAATTTCAACCAAACATGCTAGAAATGCTCAAATTGCGCAAATAAGTCTACTGTAAGAATTTTCCAAAAGTCTGACAAAACTGAAAAATGTAAATTTCCAATTTCAACCAAACATGCTAGAAATGCTCCAATTGAGCTAATTAGCTTATTGTGAGAATATTGCAATTGTCTGACAAAAGTGAAAAATGTAAATTTCCAATTTCAACCAAACATGTTAGAAATGCTCTAATTGAGCTAATTAGCTTATTGTGAGAATATTACAAACGTCTGCCAAAACTGAAAAATGTAAATTTCCAATTTAAACCAAACATGCTAGAAATGCTCCAATTGAGCTAATTAGCTTACTGTGAGAATATTACAAACGTCTGACAAAACTGAAAAATGTAAATTTCCAATTTCAACCAAACATGCTAGAAATGCTCCAATTGAGCTAATTAGCTTATTGAGAGAATATTGCAATTGTCTGACAAAAGTGAAAAATGTAAATTTCCAATTTAAACCAAACATGCTAGAAATGCTCCAATTGAGCTAATTAGCTTATTGTGAGAATATTGCAATTGTCTGACAAAAGTGAAAAATGTAAATTTCCAATTTCAACCAAACATGCTAGAAATGCTCCAATTGAGCTAATTAGTTTATTGTGAGAATATTACAAACGTCTGACAAAACTGAAAAATGTAAATTTCAAATTTCAACCATACATGCTAGAAATGCTCCAATTGAGCTAATTAGCTTATTGAGAGAATATTGCAATTGTCTGACAAAAGTGAAAAATGTAAATTTCCAATTTAAACCAAACATGCTAGAAATGCTCCAATTGAGCTAATTAGCTTATTGTGAGAATATTGCAATTGTCTGACAAAAGTGAAAAATGTAAATTTCCAATTTCAACCAAACATGCTAGAAATGCTCCAATTGAGCTAATTAGCTTAGTGTGAGAATATTACAAACGTCTGCCAAAACTGAAAAATGTAAATTTCCAATTTCAACCAAACATGCTAGAAATGCTCCAATTGAGCTAATTAGCTTATTGAGAGAATATTGCAATTGTCTGACAAAAGTGAAAAATGTAAATTTCCAATTTAAACCAAACATGCTAGAAATGCTCCAATTGCGCAAATAAGCCTACTGTAAGAATTTTACAAACGTCTGACAAAACTGAAAAATGTAAATTTCCAATTTCAACCAAACATGCTAGAAATGCTCCAATTGAGCTAATTAGCTTATTGTGAGAATATTACAAACGTCTGACAAAACTGAAAAATGTAAATTTCCAATTTCAACCAAACATGCTAGAAATGCTCCAATTGAGCTAATTAGCTTATTGTGAGAATATTACAAACGTCTGCCAAAACTGAAAAATGTAAATTTCCAATTTCAACCAAACATGCTAGAAATGCTCCAATTGAGCTAATTAGCTTATTGAGAGAATATTGCAATTGTCTGACAAAAGTGAAAAATGTAAATTTCAAATTTCAACCAAACATGCTAGAAATGCTCCAATTGAGCTAATTAGCTTATTGTGAGGATATTACAAACGTCTGACAAAACTGAAAAATGTAAATTTCCAATTTCAACCAAACATGCTAGAAATGCTCAAATTGCGCAATAAGCCTACTGTAAGAATTTTCCAAACGTCTGACAAAATTGAAAAATGTAAATTTTCAATTTCAACCAAACATGCTAGAAATTCTCCAATTGAGCTAATTAGCTTATTGTGAGAATATTGCAATTGTCTGACAAAAGTGAAAAATGTAAGTTTACAATTTCAACCAAACATGTTAGAAATGCTCCAATTGAGCTAATTAGCTTATTGTGAGAATATTACAAACGTCTGACAAAACTGAAAAATGTAAATTTCCAATTTCAACCAAACATGCTAGAAATGCTCCAATTGAGCTAATTAGCTTATTGTGAGAATATTGCAATTGTCTGACAAAAGTGAAAAATGTAAATTTCCAATTTAAACCAAACATGCTAGAAATGCTCCAATTGAGCTAATTAGCTTATTGTGAGAATATTACAAACGTCTGACAAAACTGAAAAATGTAAATTTCCAATTTCAACCAATAATGCTAGAAATGCTCCAATTGAGCTAATTAGCTTATTGTGAGAATATTACAAACGTCTGACAAAACTGAAAAATGTAAATTTCCAATTTCAACAAAACATGCTAGAAATGCTCCAATTGAGCTAATTAGCTTATTGTGAGAATATTACAAACGTCTGCCAAAACTGAAAAATGTAAATTTCCAATTTCAACCAAACATGCTAGAAATGCTCCAATTGAGCTAATTAGCTTATTGAGAGAATATTGCAATTGTCTGACAAAAGTGAAAAATGTAAATTTCAAATTTCAACCAAACATGCTAGAAATGCTCCAATTGAGCTAATTAGCTTATTGTGAGGATATTACAAACGTCTGACAAAACTGAAAAATGTAAATTTCCAATTTCAACCAAACATGCTAGAAATGCTCAAATTGCGCAATAAGCCTACTGTAAGAATTTTCCAAACGTCTGACAAAATTGAAAAATGTAAATTTTCAATTTCAACCAAACATGCTAGAAATTCTCCAATTGAGCTAATTAGCTTATTGTGAGAATATTGCAATTGTCTGACAAAAGTGAAAAATGTAAGTTTACAATTTCAACCAAACATGTTAGAAATGCTCCAATTGAGCTAATTAGCTTATTGTGAGAATATTACAAACGTCTGACAAAACTGAAAAATGTAAATTTCCAATTTCAACCAAACATGCTAGAAATGCTCCAATTGAGCTAATTAGCTTATTGTGAGAATATTGCAATTGTCTGACAAAAGTGAAAAATGTAAATTTCCAATTTAAACCAAACATGCTAGAAATGCTCCAATTGAGCTAATTAGCTTATTGTGAGAATATTACAAACGTCTGACAAAAGTGAAAAATCTAAATTTCCAATTTTAACCAAACATGCTAGAAATGCTCAAATTGCGCAAATAAGCCTACTGTAAGAATTTTACAAACGTCTGACAAAACTGAAAAATGTAAATTTCCAATTTCAACCAAACATGCTAGAAATGCTCCAATTGAGCTAATTAGCTTATTGTGAGAATATTACAAACGTCTGACAAAAGTGAAAAATCTAAATTTCCAATTTTAACCAAACATGCTAGAAATGCTCAAATTGCGCAAATAAGCCTACTGTAAGAATTTTACAAACGTCTGACAAAACTGAAAAATGTAAATTTCCAATTTCAACCAAACATGCTAGAAATGCTCCAATTGAGCTAATTAGCTTATTGTGAGAATATTACAAACGTCTGACAAAACTGAAAAATGTAAATTTCCAATTTCAACCAAACATGCTAGAAATGCTCAAATTGCGCAAATAAGTCTACTGTAAGAATTTTCCAAACGTCTGACAAAACTGAAAAATGTAAATTTCCAATTTCAACCAAACATGCTAGAAATGCTCCAATTGAGCTAATTAGCTTATTGTGAGAATATTGCAATTGTCTGACAAAAGTGAAACATGTAAATTTACAATTTCAACCAAACATGCTAGAAATGCTCCAATTGAGCTAATTAGCTTATTGTGAGAATATTACAAACGTCTGACAAAACTGAAAAATGTAAATTTCCAATTTCAACCAAACATGCTAGAAATGCTCCAATTGAGCTAAATAGCTTATTGTGAGAATATTACAAACGTCTGACAAAAGTGAAAAATGTAAATTTCCAATTTCAACCAAACATGCTAGAAATGCTCCAATTGAGCTAAATAGCTTATTGTGAGAATATTACAAACGTCTGACAAAAGTGAAAAATGTAAATTTCCAATTTCAACCAAACATGCTAGAAATGCTCCAATTGAGCTAATTAGCTTATTGTGAGAATATTACAAACGTCTGACAAAAGTAAAAAATGTAAATTTCCAATTTCAACCAAACATGCTAGAAATGCTCAAATTGCGCAAATAAGCCTACTGTAAGAATTTTACAAACGTCTGACAAAACTGAAAAATGTAATTTTCCAATTTCAACCAAACATGCTAGAAATGCTCCAATTGAGCTAATTAGCTTATTGAGAGAATATTGCAATTGTCTGACAAAAGTGAAAAATGTAAATTTCCAATTTCAACCAAACATGCTAGAAATGCTCCAATTGAGCTAATTAGCTTATTGTGAGAATATTACAAATGTCTGCCAAAAGTGAAAAATGTAAATTTCCAATTTCAACCAAACATGCTAGAAATGCTCAAATTGCGCAAATAAGCCTACTGTAAGAATTTTACAAACGTCTGACAAAACTGAAAAATGTAAATTTCCAATTTCAACCAAACATGCTAGAAATGCTCCAATTGAGCTAATTAGCTTATTGAGAGAATATTGCAATTGTCTGACAAAAGTGAAAAATGTATATTTCCAATTTAAATCAAACATGCTAGAAATGCTCCAATTGAGCTAATTAGCTTATTGTGGGAATATTACAAACGTCTGACAAAACTGAAAAATGTAAATTTCCAATTTCAACCAAACATGCTAGAAATGCTCCAATTGAGCTAATTAGCTTATTGTGAGAATATTACAAACGTCTGCCAAAACTGAAAAATGTAAATTTCCAATTTGAACCAAACATGCTAGAAATGCTCCAATTGAGCTAATTAGCTTATTGAGAGAATATTGCAATTGTCTGACAAAAGTGAAAAATGTAAATTTCCAATTTAAACCAAACATGCTAGAAATGCTCCAATTGAGCTAATTAGCTTATTGTGAGAATATTACAAACGTCTGACAAAACTGAAAAATGTAAATTTCCAATTTCAACCAAACATGCTAGAAATGCTCCAATTGAGCTAATTAGCTTATTGAGAGAATATTGCAATTGTCTGACAAAAGTGAAAAATGTAAATTTCCAATTTAAACCAAACATGCTAGAAATGCTCAAATTGCGCAAATAAGCCTACTGTAAGAATTTTCCAAACGTCTGACAAAACTGAAAAATGTAAATTTCCAATTTCAACCAAACATGCTAGAAATGCTCAAATTGCGCAAATAAGCCTACTGTAAGAATATTACAAACGTCTGACAAAAGTGAAAAATGTAAATTTCCAATTTCAACCAAACATGCTAGAAATGCTCCAATTGAGCTAATTAGCTTATTGAGAGAATATTGCAATTGTCTGACAAAAGTGAAAAATGTAAATTTCCAATTTTAACCAAACATGCTAGAAATGCTCAAATTGCGCAAATAAGCCTACTGTAAGAATTTTACAAACGTCTGACAAAACTGAAAAATGTAAATTTCCAATTTCAACCAAACATGCTAGAAATGCTCAAATTGCGCAAATAAGTCTACTGTAAGAATTTTCCAAACGTCTGACAAAACTGAAAAATGTAAATTTCCAATTTCAACCAAACATGCTAGAAATGCTCCAATTGAGCTAATTAGCTTATTGTGAGAATATTGCAATTGTCTGACAAAAGTGAAAAATGTAAATTTCCAATTTCAACCAAACATGTTAGAAATGCTCTAATTGAGCTAATTAGCTTATTGTGAGAATATTACAAACGTCTGCCAAAACTGAAAAATGTAAATTTCCAATTTAAACCAAACATGCTAGAAATGCTCCAATTGAGCTAATTAGCTTATTGTGAGAATATTACAAACGTCTGACAAAACTGAAAAATGTAAATTTCCAATTTCAACCAAACATGCTAGAAATGCTCCAATTGAGCTAATTAGCTTATTGAGAGAATATTGCAATTGTCTGACAAAAGTGAAAAATGTAAATTTCCAATTTAAACCAAACATGCTAGAAATGCTCCAATTGAGCTAATTAGCTTATTGTGAGAATATTGCAATTGTCTGACAAAAGTGAAAAATGTAAATTTCCAATTTCAACCAAACATGCTAGAAATGCTCCAATTGAGCTAATTAGCTTATTGTGAGAATATTACAAACGTCTGACAAAACTGAAAAATGTAAATTTCAAATTTCAACCATACATGCTAGAAATGCTCCAATTGAGCTAATTAGCTTATTGAGAGAATATTGCAATTGTCTGACAAAAGTGAAAAATGTAAATTTCCAATTTAAACCAAACATGCTAGAAATGCTCCAATTGAGCTAATTAGCTTATTGTGAGAATATTGCAATTGTCTGACAAAAGTGAAAAATGTAAATTTCCAATTTCAACCAAACATGCTAGAAATGCTCCAATTGAGCTAATTAGCTTAGTGTGAGAATATTACAAACGTCTGCCAAAACTGAAAAATGTAAATTTCCAATTTCAACCAAACATGCTAGAAATGCTCCAATTGAGCTAATTAGCTTATTGAGAGAATATTGCAATTGTCTGACAAAAGTGAAAAATGTAAATTTCCAATTTAAACCAAACATGCTAGAAATGCTCCAATTGAGCTAATTAGCTTATTGTGAGAATATTACAAACGTCTGACAAAACTGAAAAATGTAAATTTCCAATTTCAACCAAACATGCTAGAAATGCTCAAATTGCGCAAATAAGCCTACTGTAAGAATTTTACAAACGTCTGACAAAACTGAAAAATGTAAATTTCCAATTTCAACCAAACATGCTAGAAATGCTCCAATTGAGCTAATTAGCTTATTGTGAGAATATTACAAACGTCTGACAAAACTGAAAAATGTAAATTTCCAATTTCAACCAAACATGCTAGAAATGCTCCAATTGAGCTAATTAGCTTATTGTGAGAATATTACAAACGTCTGCCAAAACTGAAAAATGTAAATTTCCAATTTCAACCAAACATGCTAGAAATGCTCCAATTGAGCTAATTAGCTTATTGAGAGAATATTGCAATTGTCTGACAAAAGTGAAAAATGTAAATTTCAAATTTCAACCAAACATGCTAGAAATGCTCCAATTGAGCTAATTAGCTTATTGTGAGGATATTACAAACGTCTGACAAAACTGAAAAATGTAAATTTCCAATTTCAACCAAACATGCTAGAAATGCTCAAATTGCGCAATAAGCCTACTGTAAGAATTTTCCAAACGTCTGACAAAATTGAAAATGTAAATTTTCAATTTCAACCAAACATGCTAGAAATTCTCCAATTGAGCTAATTAGCTTATTGTGAGAATATTGCAATTGTCTGACGAAAGTGAAAAATGTAAATTTCCAATTTCAACCAAACATGCTAGAAATGCTCCAATTGAGCTAATTAGCTTATTGTGAGAATATTACAAACGTCTGACAAAACTGAAAAATGTAAATTTCCAATTTCAACCAAACATGCTAGAAATGCTCCAATTGAGCTAATTAGCTTATTGTGAGAATATTACAAACGTCTGCCAAAACTGAAAAATGTAAATTTCCAATTTCAACCAAACATGCTAGAAATGCTCCAATTGAGCTAATTAGCTTATTGTGAGAATATTGCAATTGTCTGACAAAAGTGAAAAATGTAAATTTCCAATTTCAACCAAACATGTTAGAAATGCTCTAATTGAGCTAATTAGCTTATTGTGAGAATAATACAAACGTCTGCCAAAACTGAAAAATGTAAATTTCCAATTTAAACCAAACATGCTAGAAATGCTCCAATTGAGCTAATTAGCTTATTGTGAGAATATTTCAAACGTCTGACAAAACTGAAAAATGTAAATTTCCAATTTCAACCAAACATGCTAGAAATGCTCCAATTGAGCTAATTAGCTTATTGAGAGAATATTGCAATTGTCTGACAAAAGTGAAAAATGTAAATTTCCAATTTAAACCAAACATGCTAGAAATGCTCCAATTGAGCTAATTAGCTTATTGTGAGAATATTGCAATTGTCTGACAAAAGTGAAAAATGTAAATTTCCAATTTCAACCAAACATGCTAGAAATGCTCCAATTGAGCTAATTAGTTTATTGTGAGAATATTACAAACGTCTGACAAAACTGAAAAATGTAAATTTCAAATTTCAACCATACATGCTAGAAATGCTCCAATTGAGCTAATTAGCTTATTGAGAGAATATTGCAATTGTCTGACAAAAGTGAAAAATGTAAATTTCCAATTTAAACCAAACATGCTAGAAATGCTCCAATTGAGCTAATTAGCTTATTGTGAGAATATTGCAATTGTCTGACAAAAGTGAAAAATGTAAATTTCCAATTTCAACCAAACATGCTAGAAATGCTCCAATTGAGCTAATTAGCTTAGTGTGAGAATATTACAAACGTCTGCCAAAACTGAAAAATGTAAATTTCCAATTTCAACCAAACATGCTAGAAATGCTCCAATTGAGCTAATTAGCTTATTGAGAGAATATTGCAATTGTCTGACAAAAGTGAAAAATGTAAATTTCCAATTTAAACCAAACATGCTAGAAATGCTCCAATTGAGCTAATTAGCTTATTGTGAGAATATTACAAACGTCTGACAAAACTGAAAAATGTAAATTTCCAATTTCAACCAAACATGCTAGAAATGCTCAAATTGCGCAAATAAGCCTACTGTAAGAATTTTACAAACGTCTGACAAAACTGAAAAATGTAAATTTCCAATTTCAACCAAACATGCTAGAAATGCTCCAATTGAGCTAATTAGCTTATTGTGAGAATATTACAAACGTCTGACAAAACTGAAAAATGTAAATTTCCAATTTCAACCAAACATGCTAGAAATGCTCCAATTGAGCTAATTAGCTTATTGTGAGAATATTACAAACGTCTGCCAAAACTGAAAAATGTAAATTTCCAATTTCAACCAAACATGCTAGAAATGCTCCAATTGAGCTAATTAGCTTATTGAGAGAATATTGCAATTGTCTGACAAAAGTGAAAAATGTAAATTTCAAATTTCAACCAAACATGCTAGAAATGCTCCAATTGAGCTAATTAGCTTATTGTGAGGATATTACAAACGTCTGACAAAACTGAAAAATGTAAATTTCCAATTTCAACCAAACATGCTAGAAATGCTCAAATTGCGCAATAAGCCTACTGTAAGAATTTTCCAAACGTCTGACAAAATTGAAAATGTAAATTTTCAATTTCAACCAAACATGCTAGAAATTCTCCAATTGAGCTAATTAGCTTATTGTGAGAATATTGCAATTGTCTGACGAAAGTGAAAAATGTAAATTTCCAATTTCAACCAAACATGCTAGAAATGCTCCAATTGAGCTAATTAGCTTATTGTGAGAATATTACAAACGTCTGACAAAACTGAAAAATGTAAATTTCCAATTTCAACCAAACATGCTAGAAATGCTCCAATTGAGCTAATTAGCTTATTGTGAGAATATTACAAACGTCTGCCAAAACTGAAAAATGTAAATTTCCAATTTCAACCAAACATGCTAGAAATGCTCCAATTGAGCTAATTAGCTTATTGAGAGAATATTGCAATTGTCTGACAAAAGTGAAAAATGTAAATTTCAAATTTCAACCAAACATGCTAGAAATGCTCCAATTGAGCTAATTAGCTTATTGTGAGGATATTACAAACGTCTGACAAAACTGAAAAATGTAAATTTCCAATTTCAACCAAACATGCTAGAAATGCTCAAATTGCGCAATAAGCCTACTGTAAGAATTTTCCAAACGTCTGACAAAATTGAAAAATGTAAATTTTTAATTTCAACCAAACATGCTAGAAATTCTCGAATTGAGCTAATTAGCTTATTGTGAGAATATTGCTATTGTCTGACAAAAGTGAAAAATGTAAGTTTACAATTTCAACCAAACATGTTAGAAATGCTCCAATTGAGCTAATTAGCTTATTGTGAGAATATTACAAACGTCTGACAAAACTGAAAAATGTAAATTTCCAATTTCAACCAAACATGCTAGAAATGCTCCAATTGAGCTAATTAGCTTATTGTGAGAATATTGCAATTGTCTGACAAAAGTGAAAAATGTAAATTTCCAATTTAAACCAAACATGCTAGAATTGCTCCAATTGAGCTAATTAGCTTATTGTGAGAATATTACAAACGTCTGACAAAACTGAAAAATGTAAATTTCCAATTTCAACCAAACATGCTAGAAATGCTCCAATTGCGGAAATAAGCTTACTGTAAGAATTTTACAAACGTCTGACAAAAGTGAAAAAGTGTAAATTTCCAATTTCAACCAAACATGCTAGAAATGCTCCAATTGAGCTAATTAGCTTATTGTGAGAATATTACAAACGTCTGACAAAAGTGAAAAATCTAAATTTCCAATTTTAACCAAACATGCTAGAAATGCTCAAATTGCGCAAATAAGCCTACTGTAAGAATTTTACAAACGTCTGACAAAACTGAAAAATGTAAATTTCCAATTTCAACCAAACATGCTAGAAATGCTCCAATTGAGCTAATTAGCTTATTGTGAGAATATTACAAACGTCTGACAAAACTGAAAAATGTAAATTTCCAATTTCAACCAAACATGCTAGAAATGCTCAAATTGCGCAAATAAGTCTACTGTAAGAATTTTCCAAACGTCTGACAAAACTGAAAAATGTAAATTTCCAATTTCAACCAAACATGCTAGAAATGCTCCAATTGAGCCAATTAGCTTATTGTGAGAATATTGCAATTGTCTGACAAAAGTGAAACATGTAAATTTACAATTTCAACCAAACATGTTAGAAATGCTCCAATTGAGCTAATTAGCTTATTGTGAGAATATTACAAACGTCTGCCAAAACTGAAAAATGTAAATTTCCAATTTCAACCAAACATGCTAGAAATGCTCCAATTGAGCTAATTAGCTTATTGAGAGAATA